>NC_143397.1:215339046-215639046 GCF_052110815.1 Crocodylus siamensis | reverse complement strand
ATATATGAACTCTCCCCAACAGCAGGATTGTAAACAGGAGTGAAATCAAAGATAATCTGACAGAACACAACCACAGATTTTGCCTGCCTGGAACAAAAGTAATTGTGGGCAGTGGATGAAATTCCATTGAGAAGAGGGACAGTACAAGAGCTAGGTACTATTCAATTTTCCCTTAAACTCTAGGGGAAGGAACACAATGATTTATTTTAGTTAATGCACAAAAGGTGCAGGACTGGGGAAGGCTGCCCCAGGGCTTCCCAAGTCTGGTCTTGCTCCAAGGAACACCTGGAGGTGTGGACCTTGTTTCAGGTCTTTTGTGTTAGAGATATATTTTGCTCAGGAAAGTACTGGAGCTTGTGGCCCAACATTTTCTGTGCTAAGTCTTTTAGCTCTATAATTCATTGCCTTTTATGGTCCACAAGAATCCCATTTTGGCAGCTGCCTTTATATATAGGCCACATTTATTAAACCTGGCATTTTCTTGCCTGCTAATAGTACAGTTCTGGGAGAGTGGGTGTGGTGAGTAAGTGTGGGCTGATAATGGTGGGAATAATTCTACCACCTAGGGTGAGTAGCATTTTTATATGTCTGTCTGTTTATTCTATTTTATCATTAGCAGATGCCACGTCAATGGGTAAAAAAGCAGCAAGTGAGTATTTATTTCCTCTTTACACATTCCTTTCTAGCATAACTTGTAGTCAGTGGAGTTACTAGCTTATATCAGTGTTTTAGCTCTATTGTTCATTAAACTGAAGCAAAGGTCTCTCTTTTGAATCTCTTTTGAACATGCCAAGGAACTGCCCTTGTAACTTTTTCCTACAAGAAACACAAAAACATACTTTTAAGAAGGAAATGTCAGTCTCATTTTACTCTCTTGCTCTTATGAGTTTGGCTGGCTTCAGCTGACTGGTGTCTCACAAAATCTCTTTAGGGTAGTGGTAGCCTAGTTAAAAGCTCAAAGATTTATTACAATTGTTTAGCTAGATGGCAATAATGCATCATGACAGGACCAATTGTTGGAAAAGTCAGCTATGATACTGCTCCTTTATGAAAAAATATTGAGTTTGAGATAAGCAAAGCAAAAAAGAAGTCTCTGGTGAATATTATTATTATTTGTTGGAAATTATCCTCAAAAGATTTGCAGTTCCTCTATAGAATAGAGCCTGGGTTCATTGATGCACAAACTATCATTCTGAAGAGCAGATTAAAAACAGATGGCCACAGATCTGCTATTAGCTACCTATCTCAAGGAGAAATGAGTAGAAGTACAATGGTAGCTGGCCACAAATGAAACTACAGGATGCTGTAACAGGGTGCCATCCTAAGGATAGTTGCAAGTCCCTGATGGCCCCCTCAAAATTCCTCTTTTTCCTTGTTTACTCTGGGAACAGTCTTCCCTTCACTCACCTGCTATCTCTTGATGTCACTTATGGTTTTAAAGGAGAGGCTTCTGCAGGGCTTCCTAGGTCTGGTCTTGCTCTAAGGAACATCTGGATGTGTGGATCTCTTGCCGTACAGGCTAACTGCACAGCTCCATACCATCCCTGCACCATGCCCCTTGCCTCCCATATTTTGAATCTCCAGTCAGGTGGGACCCTTGTCCCAGCCTATCCGGGTCACTCCAGGCCTTTCTTTTTCCTTTTTGTTGGGGTTTTAGCCTTCCCAAATGCTGCCCCTCTACTCTGCCTGGTCCCACAGTCCATGCTTACTGCTCTAGGCCTTTCTTCTGAGCCCCAGCCCTGGTAGGCTCAAGACAAGCACTAATGGGACCTCCAAAACCCACCCCTACAGTCTTAGCCCAAACCACCAATTTAAACTGCAATATGAACACTAAGCCCCTGAGTTGTAATGTAAGGAAAAAATGGAACCTGCATGCCTGCTTACCCAGTATCTTTTTCTCTCTCTTTCTGGGTCACTTTGTCTTGCCCCCCAGCCTGAAGAGCTGCCTTCTTCCAGCCTGCTTGGGCATTCAAGAGCCCCCATTCCACAACTCTCAGAACTGGCCCCTTCTATCCAGCTGGCTCAAACCCAGGGCTTATATAGCTCTGGCCTGAGCCCTCTCCTAATCATGTGATGCCCTAGTCAGCTAACCTGACTACAGGACTGTCTTTTAATCCTTGCTCTGCTGGCTGACTGTGTCTAAAAAAATCTGCCCTTAAAGGAATTGCACCACTTTCTCATAATAGGGCCAGGGTTCCCTGTTACAATTGGACAGATTTGTTTTTCCATTTTTGATTTCCCTACAGTTCTTAATGGAATCTATGATACTTAGAACATAAAGCATATTAACAAAGTGAAAGTATGCAAAGTATACTGAAAATAGATAAACATTATATAAAATATACTTAAAATACACTATGCAGGGTTTCTAAAGGGGGGTTGTTAAGTTATTCTACTGCAATGGTATGCCAAAGGTGAGAACATGTTTTATGTAAACTGTATGGAATTCATGCTGGGATTTTAGCTGTACTGAGTCAGGTCAAATATAGTGCAAGAATAATTTATATATCCTCATAAAATGGTAAATATAAAGCATGAGATAAGGGGATAATGATGATTGTTCCCTTTAATATGTTATGTAAAGTGAAAACCAGCTTGTTCATTTTTTATTTCCCATGCCCATATATGCAAAGTCACTAGCATCATCATCCGTTAATAACACATGCAACATAATTTTTATATATGTATAACTGATCTCTCTTGCTTGGACATACATTACATTTGTAGCACTATATACTCCCTTATAGGTCTAAAAAACCTAATATGCCTATGTTCAAGATGTCTGCAGGGCTACAGAATTGACCACAAAAATGGTGGGCCCACCACAACAAAGTTTCTGTTTCAATATAAACCTTTTTTAACATTACCTTTTCTAGCACCACATGCAACATGTGGATAATTATATGTAGCACAACAGAGGGTGTCTTGAAACTTCAGTATCCCAAAATTCTCTATTCTATCTCCTCCCCACTCCAAGGCAGAAGGAGGCTGGCTCCCTGACAGGTCACGGAGAGCAGAGCTGCAGCTTTGCTTGCCATAGTAGAGGCACTAGAGCCCAATCAGCTGTTATTGCTAGTAAGGCAGCACATAGGACTCCCTTTCCCTTTGGTAGGAAGCCCAACCAGCTGTCACTGCTTGGAATATATGAACATAAATCTCATATAGAAACTTTTCATGTGACCATTGAAATATTTCGCTATGAAGCTGTTGAACCATTTTACTCTGACAAAATGTTTTGTTTTGAAACAATAAAAATATGTCATTTCAGTAAAGTCATTTGTTTCAATTTAATTTTTTTCACTTTTATTACATTCATTTTTATTTTATATTATATTAAAGTTTGTTGCATAGAAAATAAGTATATGACTGTAATTTAACAATAAAATTAATCAAAAGAATATTAAAAACAGTTTTACCTCATTGAATAAAGCATTTCAATTTTATGGAAACAAACAAAGAAAGACCAAACAATTTTTCAGCAGCTGCCCTGTTGACCATAGAGTTAAGCCAATCATTCATAACACTAAATGTATCTGTTAAATTTAGTTTCATTTTTTGCTCATGGAATATCATAGAATCATAGAAAATTAGAGTTCGAAGGGACCTCAGGAAGTCTTCTAGTCCAACCTCTTGCTCAAAACAGGAACATCCTCAACTAGATCATTCCAGCAAAGACTTTGTCAAGCCAGCCCTTAAAAACCTCCAAGGACGGAGATTCCATCACCTATCTAGGTAACTTGTTCCACCAGCCTCCTAGTGAGAACGTTTTTTATCTAATATCCAACTTAAACCTCCCTTGCTGCAACTTGAAACTGTTGTTCCTTGTTCTGTCATCTGTAACCATGGAGAACAATTTAGCTCCATCCTTTTTTGTAACCACCCTTCAGGTAGTTAAAGGTTGCCATCAAATCCCCTCTCAGTCTTCTTGGGTGCTTGTACATATGACAGGGTTTAATCCCCAAGGTTTTTTACTATGCTCCCTAAATTGAAACAGTGGGACATAGAATAAAACCCTGAGGACAAAACTAGAACCTGCTCATGGTCGGGGGGGAGGGGGGGGGGGGAACTGCCGGTGGGCTGAGCAGCTCCTGAGCTGCGGAGGGCCCTGGTCCTTCCCTCCATGCCAGCGGCACCCTGTGGGACTGTCCCAGCTAAGAGGTGCTGCTGCAGCTCAGAGGCAGCACCCAACTTTATCCAACTTTCCCCCAAGCCTGCCTGGGCAGCTGTACCCAGTCGACTTCCAGCAGGTGGGCTCAGGGAACAGTTGGACGGAGCCAGGTGCTGCCTCCAAGTTGGGGTACCACTGCAGATGGAAGGCCTGGGGGCCACCCAAGCAGATGGAAAGTCCAGAGCCCTCTGCAGCTCTGGGACCACTCATCCCACCAGCAGCTCAACCCCTGGCTGTGGGGCAGGAGGCTCTGCAACAGCAAGGATTCAGCCCTTCACCACTTCTGCTTCAAAATAGGGTCTTGTGGTCAGCAGGATGCCTGGGTCAGGCTGGGAATGAGCTGTCTTGTCCCTGGAGCAGTGCAGGAAGGCAGCAGGAGGGTGGCCAGATTTGCTGGCAGCTGGAGAAAGTAGCAGGGATAATGCATGCAGCACTAGAAGCCTGGGCAGGCTTCGGAAAATGTTGGTTTGGGCACCTCTGCGTTGGACAGGACCTGGCCAGCTAGCAGCCTGCCCAGTGTTCCAGAGCCCCATGCACCATCTCTGACACCTTTCTCAGCTGCCAGCAAACCCAGCTGCCCTTGTTCTGCCTTCCTGCATTGCCTCAGGGGAAAGCCACCCCATTCCCAGTCAGCCCCAGCCATCCTGCTGGCTGTGGGAACCTGCTGGAGACAGAAGTAATGAGGGACCTTTTTTCTGCGAAGCCTGCCAACCTCTCTCATGGATGATGGGTGAGCTGACAGCTGCATAGTTGCAATTTGCAACATTGCAAACTGAACTACATCCAGATTTAGTTAAGTTTGCAATAATGCAAAGTCATTTAAGAACCCCCAGAGTCTTGCATGTGTACACTGTGATGCCATTAAACCACACAAAGTGACACTTCTGTTATGTGTACATTTTAATGGTGTCCCATGTACAAATGTCCCTCTTTTGCAGACTAAATATACCCAGTTCTCTCAGCCTCTCATAAGTCATGCCCCAGCCCCCAAACCATTTTTGTTGCTCTCTGCTGGACTCTATCCAACTTGTCCACCACCTTTATATAGTGGGGGGCCCAAAAGTGGACATACTATTCCAGATGTGGCCTCACTAGTGCAGAATAGGGGGAATAATTACTTCCCACAATCTGCTGGCAGCACTCCTACTAATGCAGCCCAGTATGTCGTTAGCCTTCTTGGCAACAAGGGCACACTGCTGACTCATATCCGTCTTATTGTCCACTGCATAGGTGACTGGTAGAGGCTGCATGGGGGTGCATGTGCCCCCCCCCCCGACAGGGCCGGTGTCCCCCCCAGTAGCTGACACAGATGCTGTCAGTAGGGGTGTACCCCCCTGACAGGGCCACCACCATTGGCAGCTTCTGTGGGTGTCCCCCCAGATTCAGGAGGAACCAGTCACTGATGGTCCACTGTAACCCCCAGGTCCTTTTTTGCAGATCTGATGCTTAGCCAGTCAGTCCCCAGGCTGTAGCAGTGCATGGGATTCTGCCATCCTAAGTGCAGGACTTTGCACTTGTCCTTGGTGAACATCATGGAATTTCTTTTGGCCCAATCCTCCAATTTGTCTAGGTCACTCTGAATCCTAGCCATACCCTCCAGTGTATCTACTTCTCCACCCCCGGTTGGGGGTGGGTGCACTCCATCCCATCTTCCAGATTGTTAATGAAAATATTGAAAAAAACCAGTCCCAGGACCAAGCCCCAGGGCACTCCACTTGCTGGCTGCCAGCTAGACATTGAGCCATTGATTACTACCCATTGGACATGTCTACATGAGAGGTGTTAATGCACATTAGTTTAACTTAATGCACATTACAGGCACTTGTCTACATGTGCACACCCTTAATGTGCTAATTTAGGCACAATGCTAATTGTGCCTAAATTTGATACCTGCAAGTGCAGGTATCAAATAGGCATGATTAGTTAGAGTGCATTAACGCCTCTCATGTAGATGCGTTACTTGTGCTTAAATGCTTGTGTAGATGAGCCCATTGAACCCAACAATCCAACCAGCTTTCTATCTACCTTACAGTCCATTCATTCAACCCATACTTCCTCAGCTTCCTTGCAAGAATCCTGTGGGAGATGGTATCAAAAGCCTTGCTAAAGTCAAGGTATATTACATCCACTGCTTTCCCCACATCCACAAAGCCGGTTATCTTATCATAGAAGGCAATCAGGTTCATCAAGTATGACTTGCCCTTAGTGAATCCATCCCTTGGTGAATCCATACATGAGCAGATCACAGATTCTTCAATTTTTATGTAATATTATTCCAATTTTCTGTTTTTTGTAAATGAAAAATTACTTGCCAAGGGTTTAGTTTCCATTTTTTGTCATTCAAATGGATTGGTTAATATAACTTCTGAGAACAATCAAACAGCATTGTTTATGTTTTTATTGATGAGTGAAAGGGCAGAGACATGCTGGTCTACTATAGGGTGGGTGGAGAACTGGGACCGGGGAAAGAACCACCACAAGAAGTTGATATGTTGTCTCCTGAAGAGGGCATGATAGAATATGCCAGAGCTTGCACTGCCCATCCAAGACAAAGGCATAATTATCATTTTACTGACACCAAAATGACCTACATCTGATTAAAATAAGTTAACTGTATTTCACTAAAATTTCCAAAAATCATTTTATTCATTCATTTATTCATTCATGCATGCATGAATTCATTCATTTTATTTGAATGTTTTTCTAGAAAAAATATTCAGTATAAAAGTTCTTATATAAATGAGAGTGGAATAATTTCAAGGCAGTGGAGTTACACTGGGGCAATACTGGTATAAATGAGAAGTCAAAGGGAGTATATAGTTGTTTGCCACACCCTGTCTATGTTCATGTGGCTCACTTTAAGGCATATGAACATAGGCTGGAAGCCTTTTGCCAGTCCCAGTAGCTGTGCGGGAAAACCAAAGTAAGTAACTCAGGGTGGCGGGAAGGGCAGGCAGGATCCAGGGGGCTAATAGGTCCAGGGTGAAGGTGCTGGTGGATTTAGGTGGGGGAGTGGTTCCCTCTGGGGTGGGAGGGCTGGGGGTCAAAAAATTAGCACAGTCAGGGTTATGGGGGGCAAAGGGCGTAGGAAGAGTACAGCCCCAGGACTGGGGTGAACAGCTGGGCTTTTCCCACTCTAGATCTTCACTCTGAATGTATGCAGGTGTTTGATAAGTTGGGCTAACCTGTGCCCTATCTTAGTGCACGTTCTCAGTGACCTAACGTAGATCAGGCCTGCCATTTTTTGCTCAATTTAACCTCCCTGAACACCTGTATGATTAAGTATTTAGATCAACCTTACCCTAGCTGGGTCTACTGAAATGTAACGCCTGTACAGAACTGTCATGTTGAGGAAGAGTTGGTGAATTTTCTAAGAAGCAACAGTAAAAGAGACAGTTGAGGTATAGGTCCTAAGTAACCCACATGTCTGGATTACATATGATCTTTTCAGTGCTTGAACTCAAAAGGCTTGGGAGCATTTTTCAACAGTTCCTGCCATGCCTGACTGGCAGCTAGACTGCATCTTCATTCCTGCATATTTAACCATTCCAAGAGATACTAGTGGAGGCAGACTGTGAGGGGGCTGACACTAGACAATGCAAAAATGCTTCTCACATTTAAACAGACTGAACCATGAGGAAATCTGTAGTTTCAGCCTTCATCAATGATCAACAGCAAATCTAGCTGTTGCATACATCTGCTTTAAGAACACTCAGTAATCACTCACATTTTAAAATATGTTCCATTATGGCTGTGCCCCATCTGTAATCACTTTCCATCAGCATTTGAGCAACTGAATTTTGTCATGACTTGTGTGTATGAACACAAATATACCCTGGTAAGTATTCATACAAGAACTGTTTGTGCATTTATCCAATCTGAGAACAAACCAACTTTCTAAACTTCACAGTGATGGAGAAATTTAGTAATTGCACCAAATTCCAGAATACAGTTCATCATGGATTTTCAGGCGTTAGGAAGATTTTTGAGAGAATTGTCTAGGCACTAGTGTGGATTTTAGCATATCCACTGAGCAGCCATCACCTGTAATGTGAAAGCAAGTGTTCAGAAAGCTTATGGAAAACATTAAAAAATTCTAGGCTTTTCTAAAATGTGGAGGACGGGAATGTCTACACAGTCAGGAAATTCTGGGTAATTTGAAGTAAATGGAATGTATGAAGAGGATACGCTTGATTTATCTGGTTCAATGCACTTGTGCAAAGGAAGTTTATTCTGATAAATTCATCATAAAACAAAATTAATATTGTTTTCATCTTGATTAATCAGGTTAGGATTACAGTTCTAGTAATATAAACATGAAGAAGTCAGCTATCTCAGCTGAATAATGTCCAAAGGATGGAAATTCAATAGCTTATAATCCTTTGGGGTTTCCTATGATAAATAGGTCCAGTCCTTCAACATTAAATATTAGTTATTTTGGAATTTACATACACAGTATATATACTTTTGAACTTAATTATGAAGCTGGACAACAATGAATGTCTTTCATTAAAGCAACTGTCAGACAAGTTCACAATGATTCTTTGATTAGCAAAAACAGTTTTTCATGTTATGCCTTGGGATGTTTCTTTGAGTTCCCTTTTCTCCACACTTTCTATATTGAGCTTCATTAACTCTACATTTGCTGATTTTTTCAGAAGGCACTATGCCTCTTGAATTCTGTTAGCTACAAAATCTAAACATTATAAAGATCTTTATGGCTAAAGCAGTAAAAAAACTCTTTAGATTTTGTCACATTTTATGTACTTTTTTGTTCATCTTTTAATATGTTGTCTTTCTTTGATGGACAGATTGATTGATAGAGTCCAGAGAAGAGCCACACGCATGATCAGAGGTCAGGAAAACAGATCTTACGATGATAGGCTGAGAGCCATGGGACTCTTTAGCCTGGAAAAGCATAGGCTCAGGGGTGATCTGATGGCCACCTATAAGTTTATCAGGGGTGACCACCAGGATCTGGGGGAACGTTTGTTCACCAGAGCGCCCCAAGGAATGATGAGGTCGAACGGTCACAAACTCCTGCAAGACCGTTTCAGGCTGGACATAAGGAAGAATTTCTTTACTGTCCGAGTCCCCAAGGTCTGGAACAGTCTGCCAGCGGAGGTTGTTCAAGCACCTACATTGAACACCTTCAAGAGTAAATTGGATGCTTATCTTGCTGGGATCCTATGACCCCAGCTGACTTCCTGCCCTTTGGGCGGGGGGCTGGACTTGAGGATCTCCCGAGGTCCCTTCCAGCCCTAATGTCTATGAAATTAAGTATTGTACTTTTACTGCACATGTATTTCCTTTTCGGGACTAAAGATAGGGCTGAGGGTGAAATTCAGCTACAACTCTAGTTTTCCAAAGCTTCAGACTCTTCTGCTCCTCAGTGTTTGATACAGACCTATAATTGAACAGCACAATTCAGACTCACATTAAACAGAACAGTTAAGTACCCTGAGTCCCAATTCTGAAGCTGTTGTTATATGATGAGGAACATGTAGAATCTAAATAACCGAGAGGGAATGGTTAAAATCCACTACTGTTTTCACTGAAATTAAATATAATAGCCACTGTTTATCTATGATCTGCAATGTTTCGTGCTCTCCAAAACCACACAGCTAGGAGCGGGAACACATGTTAGCAAACAGACCCTATCCCTGGAGGTCTATTGACATCACTGATGATGCTGCTGCACAAAAAGGAAATTCTCAAAACATGACAGAATGGACTCATGTTAATATTAACTTAGTTGAAAATATGCCAGGGGACAGACAAAAGGAGGATGAAGATGTGCTAAATAAAAATGGGCAGCAAAGGGAACAACTAAGTACAAGATCATGAAGAGAAACTGCAAATGATAGTAAAATATTTGTTTAAATGGGCTGTATAATAGAGCATTATGGAGTAGTTTACATTAAAGTTAACTACCAAGGCAGGACTGTAGTGGGCAAACCTATTACCATCCAATGGCTTGGTGATTAACTTAATGCAGTTCTTAATGGCAAAGTGGGCACATCTCAGCATCTGCTACCACAAGTGGTGCAAATTGGTCACCTCATTAGCAATCTCTGCACAGAGCAGAAGGATTGACTGTGCCAGGATAACAGGGTCAAGACCTTGACCAGGAGTTTGCCAGGGAATTGGCTGAAGCTGTGTGCTCCTAGTGCATGATTGTCATGGGAGACTTTAACTACCAAGTTATCTCATGAGAGGAGCGCTCAGTCAAATCAGAGCAGTCGCAAAGCTTTCTCTCACACATGGATAACCTCTATCTGCCGCAGGAAGTCTACAAGCCAACGAGAGGTAAAGTGCTGCTCAACCTCATACTGGCAACCGGGAAACCTAATCAGCGACCTAATGATCGAAGGGAAGCTGGGTGACAGTGACCACAAACTGATCACCTTCACCATCTGCCATAAAGCTAACAAGTCAGTCAATAATACAGAAGTCCTTGACTTCAGGAAAGCTGACTTTGACAAGCTAAAGAGGCTTGTCAGTGAGGCCCTAAAGAGCCTCAACCCAAAGGGAGGGAGGTTCAGGACGAGTGGTTGCTCCTCAAGGGAGCAATCCTGAATGCACGAGCAAAGTCCATCCCGTCTCAGAGGAAAGGCAACAAAAGGGCACAACAGCCCCTTGGCTCTCCAGGGAACTGGTGGACCTCCTGTGTCTTAAAAGGAAGATGTACAAAGAATGGAGGACTGGAACCATCACCAAGGAAGAATGCTGTGGTCCGGACCTGCAGAGAGTAAACCAGGAAAGCCAAGGCTGCGATGGAACTCCAGCTAGCTACAAATATCAAGGATAATAAAAAGTCCTTTTTTAGATATGTGGGGAGCCAGAGGAAAAGCAAGGGCAACGTTGGACCGCTGCTAAACCAGATGGGACAACTAATAATCGATGCCCATGAAAAAGCAAACTTGCTAAATGGGTACTTTGGTCAGTTTTTCACCAGTCCAATGGGACACCCCTGCCCACTGTGGGACAGGAAAGCCCAGGTGAGGGAGATGCCTTACCCTCCATTGAAGCTGACCTCATGAAGGAACAACTTGACAGGCTGGATACCTTCAAGTCAGCTGGCCCTGACAGTTTACAACCAAGGGTACTCAAGGAGCTGGCAAGCATTATAGCTCAGCCCCTGGCACAGGTCTTTGAGAACTCCTGGTGCTTTGGTAAAGTCCCCAAGGATTGAAAGAAGCCCAATGTCATGCCAATCTTCAAGAAAGGGAGGAAAGTAGATCTGGCAAACTACAGGCCCATCAGCCTGACTTCTATCCTGGGGAAGACCTTGGAAAAGATTATCAAAGAGGCCATTCTTAACAGACGAGCTGATGGCAATATCCTGAGGGATACCCAGCATGCGTTTGTTGTGGTTAGGTCTTGCTTGACCAATCTCATTTCCTTTTACGACCAGGTGACCTATCACCTGGACAAGGGGGAAGAGATTGATGTTGTATATCTTGACTTTAAAAAAGCCTTCAATCTGGTATCCCATGATCACCTCTTGGCAAAACTGGCTAACTGTGGCCTCAACCTCACCAGAATCCACTGACTGGGGTATTGGCTCTGCAGTAGGACCCAGAGGGTGGTGTTTGACAGGAGCCAATTGTCTTGGTGCAAGGTCACCAGTGGGGTCCCTCAAGGCTCTGTCCTAGGGCCTATACTGTTTAACATCTTCATCAATGATGTGGACATCGGTGTCAGAAGTGGACTGCCCAAGTTTGCCGATGACACCAAACTCTGAGGTAAAGCATCCACACCTGAAGACAGGAGGGCAATACAGGCAGATCTTGACAGTGTCATGAAATGGGAAGATGAGAACCTGATGGTGTTCAACACTGAAAAATGCAAGGTTCTCCACCTTGAGAGGAAAAAACTGCAGCATGCTTATAAGCTTGGCAGTGCTACACTGGTTAGCACTACAGATGAAAGGGACTTAAGGGTCATGATTGACCACAAGATGAACATGAGCCTTCAATGTGATGCTGTGGCTAGTAAAGGGAGCAAAATGCTGGCTTGCATCCATAGATGCTTCTCAAGCAAATCCTGGAACATTATTCTCCTGTTGTACTCAGCTTTGGTGAGGCCGCAGCTGGAGTACTGCATCCAGTTTTGTGCTCCACAATTCAAAAAGGATGTGGAGAAGCTTGAGAGAGTGCAGAGGAAAGCCACACACATGATCAGAGGTCAGGAAAACAGACATGATGATGAAAGGCTGAGGGCCATAGGACTCTTCAGCCTAGAAAAGCACAGGCTCAGGGGTGATCTGGTCACCACCTATAAGTTTATCAGGGTCCTCATCAGGATTTGGGGGAATGACTGTTCACCAGACCCCCCCCCCCAAGGGATGACAAGATCAAACAGTCACAAACTCCACTGCGACCAATTCAGGCTGGACATAAGGAAGATCTTCTTTACTGTCCGAGGCCCCAAGGTTTGGAATAGACTGCCATCAGAGGCAGTTCAAGCACCCACTTTGAACACCTTCAAGACACATTTGGATGCTTATCTTGCTGGGATCCTATGATCCCTGCTGACTTCCTGCCCCTGGGGCAGGGGGCTGGACTCAATGATCCTCCGGGGTCCCTTCCAGCTCTGAACTCTATGAAATCTATGAACAAATCTCCTTTTCCTTCAGTTGATCTTCCTTTCTGTGCTGAGGCATTGTCGCAGTGGGGAATACCCTGACAAGCAACATCTAGGTGGCAAGACTCTAAGAGGCACCACTACCAGAGATTGAGGATGGGGTGGGGATACCATTCAGCCATCCTGGGACTGGGACTTACCTGCAGGGTCAGTGGTAGTCCAGACCAGTAAACCCCAGGCACCGCATCTACTCCAGTTTACAAATTCGTGCTCAAGGCAGATTGGTCAGCGCTCCAAGATGTACACCATGAGATCACACCCCATGGTGGCAGAAGGGGGAGAGAGAGAGACCTTGGACCATGGCAAGGGAGCATGGACTGAAGGATGCTCTGGCAGGGGCAAAGCGAGTAGAAGAGGAGCCTGCTCATCAGACTAGGGGCTTGGAGGAGTCTCTAGCCCTAGGGACCTGAGCCCCGTGGGAAATGAGCTATACCCTGGGAGAGGCCCCAGAGAGAGAGGCCGCCTTCCCCAGTGGGACCACAAACAGTGACTGTGAGTTTGTTGTGGGAAAGGATTTGGGGGATGTTATTGTTTTGAGCTCAGCAGTCCTTTTTTTTGTTTGAGTTTGTGGCATAGCACCTTTGGTGCCTGCCACTTTAAGGGCCAGAACAGGAAGCAGACCAGCTGGCAGGTGTAAGCTAGTTTAATGCAGTGATCATATGCCTGCAGGAGGGCCTTGGGATTGGAGGATGTGGCTGAGCAACCTCTATATTAACCCAGGCCCTCAGAGATGAGCTAGCAGTTTGCTGCAAGCAGCCAGAAAAGGAACACTGCCTGGCTGGAGGTTCAGGGCAGGAACTATGAGGATGGCAAGAGGTTCCTGGACATGGGGCATGACCTAAAACTACACTCTGCTAGGGTAGGATGGTGCAGTGGGGCTGTCTATGGCAGGGTGGTTCCTAGGAAATGCCACACCAGTTGCCTCCCTAGTGAAAGGTGAGAATGGGGCACCTTATAGCCCCAGTCCCCACAACCTGGTGGGTAACCCAGTAGTAGGGACAGAAAAGGAGCCAGACATGCCTCATGGGACACTTGAGCCCGATGGAGTGTAAGGCCCTGGTGGCCCCAGTAAGGGGGACAGTAGAGTGGCCCCAGTGAGAGGGTATAGTGAGAGAAGAAGGCCACACAGAGTAGGGTGTGCATTGGTGACCTGAAGGGCTGCACTGAGTGGATACAAAGTAGGATTTGTGTGGGCAGGCCTGAAGGGCTACACAGGGGCATGCAGAGTAGGGCTGCAGGAGTAGCCTGAAGGGCTGTGCACAGGCAAGCCCCAAATAATTTAGCGAGCAGTTGATGGTCCAGTGGGAGGGCATAAAGCCCTAGTGAGAGGGCATAAGATGGAGGCCCCAGTAAGGGGGCATAAAGGCCAACATTAGTCTTCAGATGCCTGAAGCCAAGTTTGGGCCTGCGGCTGAGTGCATCTCAGCAAACGAGCTGGGAGAGTTATAATGGGTAGTGTGAACCTATGGCCTAGTATTGATTTTGGATGCCATCTGCGAGGCATGGGACAAGGTATAGGGAATGTCGGAACCATGTATAAAACCCTAGGCATCGGGGCATTTAATGGGCAAGCTCCCATATTTTATATAAGTTTTAGAACAGGAAGATGTGGCAGGTGAGACAGGGCAGACTGCCCTAGATAGGTGGGCAGTCCGACATCAGGACCGGTCTCATGATGGCTCCCTTTCAAAGAGTTCAAGGCATGGCAGCCTGGCCCCACAGGTCATGGATACTGAAAACTAAAAGAACTGTGTTGATGGATGAAGCTGCTAATCCCCTAGAAGACTGAGATAAAAGGGGACACAATTTACTGGTGGGCCTCAGGGCCAGCAAAGGGGTTGATATTGTCAGGCTGTGCCAAGAGAAAAAAGACCCCAGACACCTTTTACAGGGCCCAGGTATAGACTGCCTAGCCAGTGGACCCTATAGATTAGACCAATAGGAGGTAATAGCTGCGCTACAATTGACAAGGAGTGTTGTGACCCAAAGGGTGGACAAACCCCGGTTCCCCTAGGTGAGTGACTTAAGACAAAGCTGGAAGAGACTTTTCAACTGGTCAAGACTACAAGCCATAAATGACCATGGCTAACTGAGTGACCCGCTAGCTGCATGATCCTTCTACTAGATTATCCATGGCTTAGCGATCCTGTAAGACCTGGGTGGTGCATAGATGTGGTGTAAGGAGAGGAGAAGCCCCAAGGACCAGCAACTCAAAATACTCGTGAAAGCAAATATAAATAACCAAGGTCCTCCTTTTTTCCTAAAACCATCAAGACACGGCAGGGAAGGCAGAGATTGTGCCCCACAAGTAAGAGTAAGCAGAAGTCAAGCTGTTTGGTCCTAAGAACTGGTGCTCAACAGATAGGAGTGCCTATTCCCAGGGACAGGGCCAAGTTGGGTACAGCCATCCACAGGTGTGTTGGCAGCGTAGGATGGAGGAGCTTGCACTGATCTTATTCTTGCTGCATCTACATGAATGGTAGACTTCATCTCCACCCCAGTTGTTAATAAACACTAAATCTACACATAGGCAGTTCCCTTTTTAAGGGAAAACTCCTAACAGCTTGATTTATTGAGAGCTATATTTCACCCATTTCAGACCCAATTTGCCTTTGAGAAGTTGAATGAAACAGTGAACAAATAAAAGACCTGAGAGTTTATGCATCAGACAGAAGCCTTCTCACTACCAGTGCTTTGGTTTAAATATAAAAAAAATTCATTGCCCAGTTAATTTCATTTCTGCTTTGCAGATATGAAACATTACATGGCAGTTTTAGAACTTCATCTAACTTGCCTGTCTTTATTTGTACATTTATTGACCAGATACAAGTGCAATAGGACAATGAAAGCATTTTAATGCTGTTTCAACTATCCAAAGGCTTCACTTGGAATGAGAAGCTGTCTGAATATATTTAGTGTAGCAAACAATACATACAATAATGCATGGTATGAAATCTTGCAAGACTATATAAGGTTCAATCCTGATAAGCCATTAGCCACAAAGAAGTGTCATTGATTTAAAAAGAATTCAATGCATTATGGCTTGCAGAACTGGAATTATACTGGAACCTGCCTCTTTAAGAAATCATAAATATATTGCAGATTGAAAGAATCATTTCTCAAAAGAAACCCTTTGCTGCCCATATTCAAACTAACAGAACACAACATAACATAACATGTTATATATACAGAGATTCTCATACATATAGTGGATTTTGCATAGAGGCTGATGGCAATGCATTTTATTGAGTTTCAACTAATATGATTTGCCTAAAGAGACCTATTAAATATTGATAAATAACCGCCTTACTATATGGAGCTGGGACATGGATAACTTACAGGTGACATCTCAAGTCGCTAGAGAAGTACCATTAATACTGCCTGTGGAAAATCCTTTGAATTCAGTGGAAATAGAGATGCACCAACATTAACATCCTCTTGCAAGCAAACACCATGAGCATCAAGGCAACGATCATCCAACATTACCTTCGCTGGGCCATATGATCTGGAAGTCCAACTCCATATTCTCAAACCAAGTTTTATTCTCTCAGCTCAGTCAAGGCTCAAGAAAAGGGCAGAGAACATGTTTCAAAGATGTCCTCCAGGCCAACGTGAAAAAATGCAATTCAACCATGGGAGACTATCACCAAGGACAACCCCAAATAGAGGAAGAGTTTGTTGCAAGGATCTCAGTACTTTGAAAACTTACAAAAGGAGATGAAAAAGCAGGAGCAGCAGAAACAGTGTCTCATGGACTGAATCAAGAACCCAGAACCACCCACCTTACATGGAAACATATGCCCAAGCTGCAACAGAGTCTGGATGATCCTAGAAAGGCCTTGTCTTTGAACCCACAGACAGGACAATCATGGAAGATAATCATCCTCAACTGTGAGAGATTGCCGATGATGATAAAATAGCCACTACAACATAAATACTAAAGGAAAAACCCTTTACAATCTCATTAAAAGCAGGAGCTTCTGAACAGACAAAATTTCTTTGATTTCAACTCAGGACAGAAGGTATATTTGAATTTACAGACATGCCAAATGGTAATTTTGGCCTCAAATCTTTGAAATGCAGCTCCTGCAGTCTGGGTAATAGCAGCATATGCTCTTTTCTGAGTCAGTCTGTTGTCATAGAAAATATCACCAATTAGTTATTGAAGGCATTTACACAGTTTAATTATGAAGTGAGGTCTATAAAATATAAAGTAGGCAGGCTCATGAAGTACATGCAGTTCTTTAAACAAAGGTGAAATTCAACACTGAATAACTAAAACAGTGAAAATAAAACCTTAAGTGACAAATCAAAGTGGAAAGTGGGCTGCTTTTTCCTTTTAAGTATGTCAGAGGGCTGTGTATTTTGGCAACCTACCTTTAAGTGGTTAAGCCTGAGAGAATTAAATGAGACATTTGGCCTTTGCGGGTCTGTGTCAGAACTTGTATGTCCTGAGGAGAAAAGTAGCTGTTTGAGAAGCTGTAAAGCAGCGATGAACGGGCAAAGACTTGGAATGTCTGAGTAAAATTTTATGGAACAGATGTTGTGTCCCAGAGTGCCATGGCTGCCTCAGGCTTTGTCTAGTGTCAGCCTGTGGTAAATGGATTTTCTTAATGAATTTAGTTTTTAATTGACACACAAAAATCTACGTTGAAATAACACTAAGGGACTGTCTTAAATAGACAAAAGTCAGGGTATTCAGGATAAATGCACTGAACTTGACCCTGATGGAAAGTTACCTGACATATCAGAGGTAGTGAAGAAGTCTCAAGTACTGAATGATGTTACATGCTATGGCATTAATAATCAATTGTGTGTTGGGACCCATTAGCACTATAATCCAATATAGTACTTAGGTGTCCACATTGGGACTTAAGTGGAAAACAGCGCTCCTGAAAACCCTTGCTTAGCTGCTGTTTCACCCCAGAGGTGCTTCAGTTCTAGAGGTGCTTTACTTTTTCACTCTGAATTTCCCGCATTGTGGCGAGGGGTGCAGTCTCCACCAGGCAGTCTGTATTGCTGGTGCTCCCCTCACTTGCACAGCATGGGAAGGAAACCATAGGCAATGGAGCCAGCTGCCCTCCCTGCCCCCCCAGGGGAGGGTGCCTGAGGCTTCTCTCCCATGTCACGTATCCCCGGCAGGGAAGACAGCTGGATCCAGCACCTGGGGCTTCTCTCCTGTGCCATGCAAGTACAAGAACTGCCTGTGCGCGTGGGGAGCACTGGTAATACAGACTGCCTGGCAGAGGCTGCACCCCTTGCCAGGATGTGCAGCTGTGGTTGGAGCTGCGCCCTGCAGGGTACCTACAGTGGGCACAAGTACCCGGAGTGCCTTGCCTGCTGCTGCTGCTGCTGCTGCTGCCGCTGCCACTGCCTGCCAGGGTTGTGCACCATGGGGGGAGTGTGCCTGGGTCTCCACATCTCACACTTTCCCTCACACCCATACGCTACCCACCTGAGCTCCGTGCTACCACCGGCCCCCTGGGTGTGGGCTCCACGCTGCTGCCAGGCCCTGCCCCATGCTCTGCGCTCCTGCCCAGCTGCAGCCACACCCTGCTGCTCCCTTACCTGCTGCCCAGAGCCAGCAGGAGACTGGGGAAATGGAGAAGGTCCCTGACGGCTGAAGGCCTTATTGCAGCCACCCCACCTGGAAGCTGCATTATGACCAAGCCAGGCCCTTCCACCCATGGAGATGGGAGTGAGGCACAATAGAGTATGTTTGGGGGTTTCTATACACGTGGCCGCCTCACTTCTCCCTGGTCAGGGCACAATTCATTGGTGGGCACTGTGGGCAGGAGGAAAGTGCTTGGCAGGCCGTATTTTGCCTGCCCCTGCCTTAGTCTATCAGTCAAAGTACTTTCCCAGTTGACTGCATGGTAAACATCTCAGCTTCTACACATGAGCCCATGCTAGGCTGGAGTAAACTAATTTACTCTGTAGCAGCACATGTGTAGATGCTGTCTAGCCGGCTGTGGCACAAGGGTGCTTTAATGCAGGGGGCTGTCTGCTGGCTTGCCATGCACTGAAGTTCCCTTGTGCCCCAGTCAGCCCCTCCACAGTACATTGAGTAGGGGGGCAGCCCTAGGCTAGCAGGCTGGCCCTTAGGGCCTCCTGCCAGCCAGGGCTGCTCTGCCCAGGCTCCATGTGCTGTGCCTGAATAAAATGTGGAGCTTATTGCTCCACAATTAATTGCTTCTGGGCACACATTCAAACAGAGCGACCAGGAGCAATTAATCCTGGGGCAATAAGCTTTTCAGTTTATTCAGACACCATAACTGCACAGGTAGACGTGCCCTGGGGGTTCATGCCTACCTTCTCCCAGGACAATGGCCTATCCACAAGGCTATACTGTCTACGTAAGATGCAAGTGAAACCCCACCCCTCTTGCTGACACTATGCCAATACCAGGAAAGAATTCAGGATACACTAAGAAAAAGAGTGCACACAAGAAAAAGCTGGCATGTCCCTGTACCTTAGTAGTTAAGGCAGTCATGGAAAAAAATGCACAAACATTCTGGGGAGCAGGGACCAGAATGCCAACTAATTAGGTGCCCAAACCACTAAGCTACAGTGGCTCTCTCCCAAGGTCCTCTCTCTTGCTCAATTAATGAAACGTGGATAAGTTGCCATAATTTAATTTTTACATACCAAGGGGTGGTTGTGGGCAAAGGGACACCTACCACAGAAGTTGCAGCTTGTTAAGTCACTGTCTTCTATTAATTGTGAGCACACAGGACTATTACAAGGTTAAGGGAATTACAAGCTCTGTGGAGCTCACAAGCCCACTTTAGGAGCTCTGGATCATGAAGTATAAAACAGAAATGCCCCTGGAGCCATGAGTCTAAGTTCGGAGGAAGAGCAGGTAACTAAGCTTACCCTGGTGTCTACTGGTCTAGTGTTCCTTTTGGCTAACTGCTGGTACCTCCCTGTTCATCACTCAAATACTCAAATCATCCTTGGGAAGACTATGGATCTCCAATTGACTTTCTTGGGATTCTAGGCATCTAACCCTGTCCATTTGGATCACCATCCTGAGACAAGGCACCTTGTGAGTTTATGTAAAGGTGCCTCCAGGATGCCAGCTGACGGATATAAATGTATGTGTGTTTGTCTGTCTGTCTGTATGTATGCGCACACACATGCACACACACACCCTTAATTCTCTACTTCTGAGAGGATGAGCCATTTATCAAGGGCTCAACAAGGGTTCGCCATTTGTTGGTTGTTTTGTTGAAACTGCCAACCTGAAGAAGAATGCTTTCTCAAATTTTATCCCAACTATATAGTTGGTCTAATAAAAGAGATCATCCCAGAAAAGTCCTTGCCTCTTGCAAAAATTCCAGACCATCACAGCTACAACATACCGAAAACACTAGTATTTTACGGGCACTTCTCCACATGATGGGGATTTAGTCCTCAGGGTTTTAGTCTATGCATCCTAAATTGAAATGGTGGGCTTTTAACTGAAACCCACCATTTCAATTTTTCTGTTACATTACAGTGAGGGGCTCAATCCTTTTTTTTTGGCAGAGCCAGAGCTTGCCCACGGCTGGGGGAGTCCTTCCTTCCACAGTAGCAGCACCACCCCCACCCCAGACAGGCTGCTATCAGGCCAGGTGCTGCTCCCACTCAGAGGCAGCACCCAGTCTGATCCAACTGCTCCCCAAGCCCACCCAGGGAGCAGTGCTTGGTGGGCTTCCAGCAGGCAGGCCCAAGGAACAGTTGGGTCAGGTTGGGTTCTGCCTCCCGGCTGGGGCAGTACCCAGCCTGCTAGCAGCCTGCTTGGGTGGCCCCGGGGGTTGCTGCTGCCACAGAGAGAAGGACTGGGGCCTCTGCAGCTCAGGAGCCACTTGGCCCACCGGCCACTCACCTCTCCAGTTGCAGGAGAGATGGGCAGGTTCCACCAAAAAACAATGAGTGGGCCCCTCATCACTTCTGCCTTCAGTAGGTACCTGCTGAAAGCAGAAGCAGCAAGAGGTCTGATCCTTTTTTTCTGTAGAGCATGCCCACCTCTCCAACAGCCAGGGCATTGGGAGAGGGGGGGCAAGCTGACAGCTGCATCATTGCAATTTGAAACGTTGCAAACTAAATTACACCTGGATGTAGTTTAGTTTACAATGATGCAATCTCATCTAAAACCCTCAAAGCTGACACGTGTAACATATGATGCCATTAAGCCACAAAAATAACATTTATTTAATGTGTACATTGTGACAACTATCACGTGTGCAAGCACCCTATTACTCTATAACTGAGAACTACCATGGTTCAGCTTTCACTTACGCTGGAGTAAGAGCGTGCACTTGGACAAATACTTTGAAGTCACTGATGTTTACCTCATGGTAAATTCCCTGAGCCCCATCATTGCTTGAAGAAGTAGAGAAGTAGCCTCTGCTGACTCCTTACTCTTATTCTAAATTTAGCTAATTGCACTACTACCACTGCTGTTAGCATGCTGCATCCACTTGGCTTCCAGCCAACGGAGGAAGTTTTGATTATAGAACTCAATGCCCAGCTGAGGTCACTAGTGAATGGTCTAAGCTTTTCTGCTCACAGACCTGGAGAGCAAAAGTTAAAGTCATTACTATCACTAATGCTGCTGGCCACTTAGTATTAAATAAAGGTTTCTCCTCCTTTTCCCTTGACAGTGTTGTGTTTCACCTGATTAATTTACTTTAGTGCCTATGGTGACAATTTACGTTTTGCATAGTGGCTTCTGTACTACTCAGAAGAGCACACAAACACCAACAGACTCTCCTTATGCCTGAAGAAGGGTGCTTGTGCCCGCAAGCTTGCAAAGAACAATTTGTCCAACTATTTAGCTGGTCTAATAAAACATATCACATCTTCCCAAAGAACCTTGTCTGCCTATATCCTAGACCAACATGGGTACAACAAACAATCCTGTAGTGACTAGATAGGTTTCCAGACTAGAAGTCAGGAGGCATACACACATAAAAGAGGGTAAGAGTTTGCCAGATTGGCTTCTATTTATCATTTCCTACTGAGTTCAGTAGAAATTGAGATTCCTTAAGGGAGTTGGCTCAGAAGTATTCTCGGTGAAGGAACTGTTCTTTCTATGAACACCTCCTTGGGATAGTCACCAGAATATAGCATATAGGATTGAAATGAAGCTGTGAGTTTGCTCTAATATCCATTTCACACTGATGTTGTTGAAACACCTGGTAAACACTTCCTTTGTCTAAAAAAAAGAAACCTGCTCCAGTAAAAAGCTTCCTCCCACCCCCTTCTTTGTTTTTTACTGAAATGAAACACTTCACAGGCTGGTAAAAATTGCATCAATAGGATCAATGGAATTGATCAGAGAATTTTACTGTGCCAATTAGAATATATTTCAGAACAAAATAAAACCACATACTTTCTAAAGCATTACAAGCCAATTTAGTAAGCTAGAATTATATATCTTATATATACATTTATTTATTATATTAATAGAAGTACATACTAATAGCTTCTTTTGAATAAATATATAAATATCCTTTTTTTAAATTGGGGCTGGATTACAATCCAGTGAAAAGTATAGAGAGAGCTTTATCATCATTGATAGCTATTCTATGCTACTGTGGTGCTTTGGTTTTTATAGAATTATGGAAAATTAGGGCTGGAAGGGACCTCAGGAGGTCATCTAATCCAACCCCCTGCTCAAAGCAGCAGCATCCCTAACAAGATCATCTCAGGCAAAGCTTTGTCTAGACAGGTCTTAAAAACCTCCAAGGATGGAGAACCCACCATCTCTCTGGGTAAACCGTTTCAGTGTTTTACTAACCTCCTAGTGAGAAAATTCTTCCTAATATCTAACTTAAATGTCCTCTGCTACAGCTTGAGATTACTGCTCCTTTTTCTGTCATCTGCCACCGCTGAGAACAGTCTAGCTCCTTCCTCTCTCAAACTCTCCTTCAGGTAGTTGAAGGCTGCTATTAAATAGCCTCCATCCTCTTTTCTCTAGACTAAATAAGCCCTGTTCCCTCAGCCTTTCCTCATACTTCATGTGCCTAGCCTCCTCACCATTTTTATTGCCTTCTCCTGGACTCTCTCCAACTTGTCCACATCCCTTCTGTAGCATGAGGGCAAGGACAGGGGCAAAACTGAACACAGTACTCCAGATGTAGCCTCACCAGTGCAGAATAGAGGGGGACAATCAATTCCCTGGACCTACTGGCAACACACCTACCAATGCAGCCCAGTATGCCGTTAGCCTTCTTGGCAACAAGGGCACACTGTAGGCTCATATTCAGCTTATTGTCCACTGTAACCCCCAGGTCCTTTTCTGCAGAGCTGCTGCCCAGCCAGTTGGCCCCCAGCCTGCATTGGTGCATGGGATTGTTCCATCCTAAGTGTAAGACTTTGCATTTGTTCTTGTTGAACTTCATTAGATTTATTTTGGCCCAATCCTCCAATTTGTCTGCATAACTCTGAATCCTAGCCCTCCCCTCCCCTATTCTGTTTACAATGTTTTTCATATTTTTCAAAACGTAAATAATAAAATATCCTGGTCCACTGAAAAAGGTAGCTTGGAAAGATAAGACTAGAAGCAGGTAGAATGCATAACACTTTCCCTTTTCTGCCAATGGCACTTACCTGCAAGCCTTGTGTGAATAATTTTGCAGCTGCTTCCTTGCACATGATGTTCCATATCTGGTTCTATATGATACATGTTCACGTTCAATTTCACCAGCATGGTAACCAGGCAAAGAATCTGAACAATGATCACCAGATTTAAAAGTGAATATCACTAATGAAAATACCATGAAAATGATCTCAAAGTTGGAATCACCAATGTCATACTTCAAGTCCTAGCTCAGTCTTGAAACCTTTCCAAGACCAAGAACGTGTTGCTTCTTATTCAGCAAGATTGTTTTCATTTGATTTATTTCCAAAATCATCATCCTGTTATGGGTGCTCTAAATTAAAGATGTATTTGATTAAGAATGTATTACATATAGAAAGCAAGAAGAATGAGAAGAGCAAACAAAAAGTACCAATGGCTTAAACATGCTGGCAGATTGACAAAGAAGGAAACTGATTTTAAAACAAAGATGAGATTGTCTATTCCACTTACTGTTGTTCATAAACAAGTAAAGTGATCATTAAACTCAATGGAATAGGTAATTTCACAATATTATTTATAGTTACTTCTGTTATAACCTCATTTTTCTAATAAAGATATAAAAGCAGCTGGTCCACTAAGATGTAAGGTTAGAGACCATAGTCTGGCAGCACAAGTTAAGTAAGGGTCCTGCTGTTTTAAAGTACAGTGCTGCCAAGTGAGCAGCAACCACAGCTGCCACTGCACTTCTCATTGGTAATCCCTTGATTTGAAGATGATCTGTACCACGGCTCACTGATGGGTCTTAAGATGACTTACAAGTCCAGTCCTTGAGCCACAGATTCATCCACAAAAAAATACAGAAGAACACGTTGTTTCCTGTGATAAAAGCCGGCATACGACTGTTTGTTGTGAGGAAGCTGGTGCACAGAAACAGTAACCACATGATCTTGACAAGGTGGAGACATAAGCCTAGTGGCAAAAGAGCACCCTAGACGACAGGAGACCTCCGTCTTACTTCAGCCTTCTTCCATCTTCGCAGTCATTAAAATCCTGATAGTCTTCTTCTACCTGATCAGCTGTAGAGGACTTGGGGATGGATTATTGCTTGTCTAAAATGTTCCCTCAAGCCTGTTCACCATGGGTGACCCTGCCAGAAGGCTGAGACTCTGGGCAACATAGCTCTGAGGCTCACTGGGACACACAAGCCTCTCCACCACTACAAGGTCTCAGTCCATGAGAGGACCACTGCACGCAGAGGTAGAAGGAATGAGAGACCTCCAAAGGAACTAAAAACATGAGAGACACTGCATGCTCTTTAGCATGGAAGCTGGATTAGAGATGGAAAGCAGTTACTGCTTGCTAGGTTGAATCAGCGAAGACAAAGAAAATGTCTGCTTCTCCCAGCTCCAGCTTTCCTTATTTGAGGGATAAGAGATTTTACCCAGTGCCATACTTCAGAGGGACAAGACTATACAGCATGATTGGCTGCTCAGCACTGTATGTAGAACAGACTAAGAAAGCAAGGGGAGGTACTGGCTGATAGGTATGTGTAGTGATTTGCCCATAGAAAAAGTGAGAAGCTGTTCAGAAGCCAAGCTGTGCAAAAGACCATCCACAACTGACAATAACTGATAATCATGTTAACCCAGCAAAGACATATACTAAATTGACATGACAACTAAACTACTTTTAGCTTTTGATGTAACAAACCTATTCTGCTCCCCCAATCTCAAGAATACAACAAAGGTCAAAACAGTACAAAAAATGTGCATAAATAACATCAGAATCAGACACAAAGACTCCAGGGCAAAAAGTCTGAAATGAAAAAAAATGATGATGCTGTTGGTCCTGCTTTAAAAAAAGCCAGAACGTTCCAACTGCTACGCTGCTCCTGGATTGGAGAAAAATCATGGATTCTTCATTTGAAATATTCCCTTATAGAGCTGTTCTTTCATCTATTTAGACGAAAAATGACTTTTTAGAAAATAGAAAGTATGAAACAAACTTCTGTCTTCCTGGAAAAAAATTGCAACTGTCAGTGAACTACTGACAAAAATAGAGCTCTTGAAAACCCTTTTCAAAGAAAACCCAAACATATTAATGGAAGAATAAGAAAATAATTTCCTGACCAGCATTAATAATGGTGCTGTATTGCAGATATGTGATAACTCTTGGCAAGTGGAGATATTTTACTGGTGTCCATTCTACCAGTTTTGTGGATAAAATGACAGATACAGTTTTGCAGCCTATGGACCAGACTAAATTCACCCCCAAAATGACGATTTCTACTAACAATAACGCTTATCAGTTATCTAGATTCTTTAGTCTCACAAATTCTGGAATCTTTCCTTTGGGACACTGTGACAGAACCCCTTCGGGTGCCTGTCACTTTAAGGGCAGCTGGCAGGTGTGAGCTGGAGTAGCAAGCTGGTCACATGATCTTAGGAGGGCCCTAGGATTGGAGGAGGGGGCTGAGAAGCCTCCATTTTAGATCCAAGTCCTCAGGGCTGAGGCAGTGGTCTGCTGATGGCAGCTGAAAGAGCAACACCTGGCTGAGCAGCTGCTCAGGAACACTTTGGAGGTAAGGGTAGGAGCTATGGGGATGGCAGGAGGCTCCTGGTCCTGGTCCTGGGTATGACCAAAAACTGCACCCTGCTGAGGAAGGATGGCCTGGTGGGGCTACCCACAGCAGAGTAACTCCCCAGAAATGCCCAGCCAGTTGCCTCCCCAGTGAAAGGCAAGTAGGGGCACCTTGTAACTCCAGCCCCCACTACCCAGTTCATCATAGAGAAGATAGTGGGGCAAGGTATGCCTATGGAGAGGCACCTGAGCCCAAGGGGTGTAAGACCCTGTGGCTGTAGTGTAAGGGGCGGATGGGCCAGGTACACCTAGGGAGAGGCACCTGAGCCCAGGGGGTATAAGACCCTGTGGCCCCAGTGTAGGGAGTGAAGTGTTGGCCACAGCGAGGAGGCAGCAGTGGAGAGTAGGTGGCAGGGGGTGACCTGAAGGGCTGCACAAGACTGCTTGTAAGAGAGCTCCAGTGAGGGTGAAGAGGTAGCCTCAGCGAGGGGGTGGAAGAGAGTGTAAGGGCCAAAGACAGACCTGAATTTTGGTGAGAGGGTGCACAGTCCATGACTGAGGATACCTGGGCAAGCAGAGCCAAAGGCTGAGGGTGGCCTGTAAGAGGCCAGGGGAAGTCATAGTGGGTAGTTTGGTGCACAATGTGGTGGCACAGTGATAGCAAGCTCTAGGGGGAAGTGAGAGTTCCAGTGAGACCCTGGAGCACAGGTCACAGTGAAGGACTTTGCCCTGTGAATGCCACCTGCAAGGCATGGGGCATAGAAAGGAGAGGTCGGAGCCGTGTGTAAACCGCTTGGGATCAAGGCATTAAAATAGGCATCCTCCCTCTTATTAAACCCAAAAATTCATGGCAGGCAAGACTGGACGCCCTAGATGGAGGGGTGTCCAGTATGCTGACCAGCCAAAAGTAGGCTCCTTCATCACAGACATGCAAACTAAAATGGGAGAAAAGCTAGCTGATAAATGTAGAAACACTTCAGTAGTTTGCTGCCTGAAAAATTGAACAAGTCTCTATTTTCTGAACTTTTAACGAATAAGGTTTTAAAAAATTACCAATCATGAAAGAAGTTTTGTCAGGCAATAATAGTTAGCTATTGGCAGAGGATTGGCAGAGACAGCTCCATTTGGCAGTATACAGCTATAGGATTTGCATGAATACCCAGGGCTCTGCTTGGTTCACCACAGTGAAGCTTTTAAGGTCTAGTTTTCCTAAGGTTTGGCTATGCTTCAAATAGTGGGGACATCAAGTATATGGCATCAGCAAGCAGACCAATGTACTGGCAAAGCAGGCCAGTTGACTCGTGTGATGGTCATGATATCAATTTTCTCAGCTCTTCAGCTGGAGTTAGATACACATAAATCTCAATTGCCTTGAGAGGCTCCACAAAACACTTCTGTTGTATGAAAAGAAAATCAGAAAATACAACAAGACTATCTGGATATCATTCTGGCCAGGCTGGCCTGTCATACAGACTAAAATGCAACATAGAGGAGGCAGTTTCAGAGCCATGACCTCAATGTTTGTTTTATGTTGCTGGCCATGTTGCGATTCCACACACAGATTCTGGAATCAGAAGACTGTTTAGTTTTGTTTTTGAATCAGGATTAGTAGTTTTCCTACCTCTTGCTGAACAGAGTACAATGTTGTACTACAGCTCAGAAAAACAGACGTTAGCATCAGGAAGAAACAGAGGGGGCTAATCAATCGTTAGGAGTTTATTCGCTACCATATTTCATCTCCAGAAGCCACTTGCACCCATGAAAAATGAGTTTAAAGTGCTACCAAATGAGAATGGTTAGGGCTTTTCACTCATTTCACATGAGTGTATATTCCCTAAAAGATTGTGTGGTATGGAAATTAGCTTCTTAATCTCAAAGTGACAAATTTTCAAAGAACCTCCATTTGTAACATGAGGTTTTTGGTACAATTTTCTCTATCTGTGCAGATCATAGATTTAGATATGCAAGCCCCAGGAACACCCACTAACACACATGCACATTCAATAGTGCATAAAGAGATGCACAAAATGATTGTACATGTAAACTGTGTAAATGGAGGCCAAATTTTATTAAATGGTGCAAGATTAATATATTCAGCTATATGGAGGTAAAAATATGACCATTTCCTGATAACCAACAAAGAAGCAAGGCCTCTGATTATAGTATAACTCTTTTTTCTCATTAATACAATTGAATATGTTATGAGGTTGGAGAAGGAACCATATATCATTATAGACTGTTTAGTATGGTGCAAAACCTGTTAAGTATTGAAATAATGAGGGCATTTATCACATATTTCAATTTGTTTCCATATAAATTTATTGTTGCATATGCTAATACAAAGAAGTACAAACAAAAAAAGAAACAATTAAATGCATTATAAACTATATGAAAATAGGGAGATCTTTACTAAAAATTCATCTTAACAATGAAAGCACCATTTAACATCCAGTACGAGACTGCATTCATTCACTCATTCATGAGAAACTTCTTTCCTTCTAGATAAAATGCTATCCTTCCAAAGACATGAATGCTGTATTTTCAAGACGTACAGCATGTTTTATTTTGGTAACCAGTAAATGTCACACAATATCCATAGCCACTACTGATGCATTAATGTTTTCATTAAACAATGAAGATACCTTTCCTCATTACATTACATATTTATAGCATATGGATCTGTCAAATAAATTATGACAAGGCAGATAAAGCCAGACCTTGTGACACTTGAATCACAGAATCAGGGCAAATAACCTTTAAAATGAAAGACATATGATGAAAATTAGAGACATTTAATTTGCATAAATATAATGTTAACAGTCTTCCCCTTATTGCATATTTTATACCTAATTTATAATTGTCACCACATTAATTTCTTAATGCCAGTTTGAATTCTTTTTTTTTATCTTCACTTGCTTTGTTTTTTGAATGTGTACTATGTTAACACTTTAAGAAGCATAGCCTCACAGCTAGTTTTTATATTGGTGTTGAGGGACACATTTGAAGCTGACAGAGGAAAAAGCAAAATTCAAATGATGAAGAACCTGAGTTTGGGACTGATTTCTAAAAATAAGATGATAGCCAAGTGACAAATGAATATGACAGCTCAGAAAATAATGACCATCTTTTGATAGCAAATAAGAATCAGTGCCTTCCTGTAAAGTGATAAACATAACATACTGTACTGTTCATGTTCATGTGCACATAATTAAGAAGTAAAACTACTCATTTCCATTTTGGGAGTATAAATATCAATTAAATCAACATTGAAGCACCTCAGTAAGTGCCTTGATTTTCAGAGGTGCTTAGGACCTGACACCCCCAATGCTGCAATTACTTCATGCCTTCTTATTTGTTAATTAATGTAAATCTTCCTCAAACCTGTTGTTATTAGGTACTGAGTTGCCCAATCCCTTCAGAAATCAACAAGACCTAACAGAGCTCAGAACCTTGCACTGACAGTACAGGAGAAATTCATTTATGCAAGTCACATTTATCTCAAAACCCCAGGAAGGACAAGAGCAAGAACACAGGCATTTTAAGAGTGTTCATATAAATAACAGAACAAAATGTAAAGGTGACTAGCCCAGCAACCAACACGCCTTAATCCAATAGGGTCACACTGATCCTTGTGCAAAGGGTCAGTACAAAGACGATGCATACTTAGGAGGGAAGTAAACAATGCACAAATTTTGTTCTAGCTCTTTCTTCATAAGGGGTCTGTTTAACCTGTTCTATCCTGCTAAGTCAGCTGGTTAACTTTGGCAAAGCTCACTGGCAGTCTAGTGCTGAAGTGGTGTTAGGGCACTTATCTCTTAGTCCTACTACATCCTGCTGAACCAACTGCTCAGGGTTTTTGAAGTCCATGCTGTGTGTCAATGACAGATGCCCAATATAGCTAAGGTTTGTGGCTCTTCCAGCAATCTGTGCTTTTAGTCAGTTTTCTCTACATGCCTGCATTCTCATGGGAGAGTTCTTGATTCAGAACACAGCACGCCAGTAGGCGTGCATATGATAGAGTTAGGCAAGAAGCCCATCCACTGACAGCTACAATTGTCAGCTACAACAGATTCACAACTCATTGTCGGTCACACAGCTGGGAGTGATATCTGAAAACATGGCACCAGATCACCCATAGAAGGGCAACATGTGGGTATGACACCAAATGGGACACAACCTTGCCTGCAAAATGCAAACCTGTCAACTCTTCTCTACTGCTACAACAATCAACACACTCCACAATGAAACCAGCAGAATCCACATCTATCCCAGTATGTGGTATATGTCGTCCAGTGCACCAAATGTCCCCACAAGCTATGTGGGTGAAACTAGACAAAAACTTCACCAGAATGATTGCAGAAAAAGACAAAGGACAGAGCCAGTTGAATACGAGTGAGGAGAATGTTATTCACAGAAAAAAACATTCCCTTTTTGACTTCAGTCTTCACACTCAAAGACAGAATTATAGATTCCCATTCCCCAAAGTCTTGCATTAATGGACTAGCTAAGGAGAGCAATGAGCTTCTCTACCCAGTAACAAGAAGGAAAAAGCCTTCCAAGCCTTCCTCTAGGACAGACATGCAAAGGGTCAGGAATGATCGGGAACCTCTAGTGTCCTCAACCACCCAATGCATACCTATAGAAAACTGCCTCATCACTTGCAAGTAGCTGATTACAGTGCAGGGAGCAGGGAAAGTCTAGCCAGAGTCACTTCCATTGGACACTGCCTTAATTCTTGCTAACACTTTCCTATCTGCACAAAGCAACCTGGCATTCTTTCTTCCCAGCACTTCCAATTTGACCTTTAGAAGTATAGCTGTTCACTTCCATCTTAATCCCCTAACCCTTGGCTAGAGGCAAAAATTACACATAAACAGGTATAAGTGATCAGAAACTGGTTTAAAGCTGTAACAAAAGAATTTCAGTTCACATACACTGCTTTCAAAATGGCCGAACCTAGTTTAAGATAAACCTGGATGGATGTAGTATCAGATTTAATTGATTTAGGTTAAATGAGTTTACTGAACTTCTGTCCCAGATTCCCCTCAAGTTAACTCACAATCCCCCAGCATCCTAAGATGCTTTGCACCTCCTTACAAGCTCCCCTCGCGGGGTGGGTGAGCTAACTTTGGCTCAAGCTGTTGCTCCAGACCAGCAGGGAGGGCTTATCTGTTCAGTTGATGCAGTTTAGTCTAAACCTGCAAAGACTGAGCCAATTCAGGCTCAGGTTTTTTTTGACTGTCTGTACTTTAGGTCAGTGTAAGGGAAGAGAGTGCAGTTGGAATATATAGTTCCCCGTTTCCTTTTTCTCCTTGGCACATGCTTGATTCTCATATTTCAATGCTGTTGTTTCACAGATCACCAAATACAAAGGAAGAAACCAACATACATGCATCTAACCATAAATAGTGTAACACATATGGTTTTATGTAATCTGTATTACAAAACAATTGTTTGAATTGGTTTCATTGAGCCCTTTGGTAAGCATGCATACAGCTTGTATGAGCTGCAGATATGGAAATATCTGGCACCACTGTATGTTGTGAAATTTAAAAACCAGTTCCCTTATATAACGTATTGTGTTTTGTGTTATAAGGTAACTTTTGTATGATGGTTTTGACTGTCAGATTTGCAGATTTCAGTGGCACTAAAGTCATGTTAACCATCAATATTCATGTTATCTTATTTTAGAATATTTTGTGGACTTACTGGCACTAAGATTTAGCTTTAGAAAAATGAAGGCAGTTCTCAGAACCAGAAAACATGTAGATTTTCATAGACTGTCATTATGACTTTATTTTTTTAACAAAAGAATATAATATAGCAGTTTCTCAATTTTACGGACTAGCAGAATAATGTGCACTTTGGCTGCTTAGTCCAAATCAACTCACTTAGGCAAAGCAGCTACTGTGTGGTGGTGAACTGAGCCTGGAATTTATAAGGGCAAACTTTCAAGCTGTTGCCCAAGAAACACAGAAACTTCTGCTTGCATGTACAAGAACCTCAGATATATGTGTAACTGGATGGGTAAACACAAAATTATCCCATCTGCTCATGAAATTGCTCATTTACCCACTGAAATATGTAAGTCTTGCACAGGCAATTTTAGGTTTGCTTTTGATTTATAGTACAATACAGGGCTTTGGGTAGATCCTCAGCTATATAAATGAATGCACATCCAGTAAACTTGATGATGCTACCTTGAGTTACCATATCTGAGGATGTACAATGGCTGGGAATATGGACTGAGATATTGTTACACTAAATGTACTCCACTACCACCATAGAGGATCAAACCTGAAATCTTTGGAACTGAAAATGAAAATATTTTCCACTTGAACTAAAGGATGCCTCTAGCTCTTAAAATGCAGCAAGCTGGAATCATGGCTAGTGCTAATAAGAAACATGATCACACACAATAAAGCACTTTATTTCACATACTTTCTTGGCACACCCAAACTCCTGTTAACTTCAGTGGGTATTTGAAGACATACAGGAAGAATGTGCAAAAATGCAGAACTGTGCTAATTGCACAAGAATATGTTGTAAGATGTTACTGTACATGGTTGATTTAATTAGAGAAAGGATAAATACAATGATCTGAAACATATACCGTATCAGTTAAAATAGATCATTCGCAAGGATTCATAAGGTCTTTTTATCCCATGCACAAAAGTATAGTTTGTGCATTACAAATAAAGTGACTATACAATAGTGTTAAAACAATATATGTCACCATAATAAAGGTCAATACCCTGTCTTCTGCCTAATATTTTGTATCTAAATGTGTACAAAAATATTATATAAAATTACTACATAGTAATCCAACATAGGGACACTCTTTGAGTGATGGTACTTGAGAAAAGAAACTTTTGACAACTATAGATCAAGAAAAGAAAAGAATAACTGTCATAACTGACTCTATTAAATATACCTGGCATACAAAATATTGCCTACAGGATTTCATGAAAAGTTTATGGAAAAGGTATGGCATAGCTTAGTCTGTATGTTAGCAGATCAAAATAGCCACTCTGCAATATGTCAGCATCACACTTCACTGTGTTCATTGAGTTTGTTGAAATTCTGAAATTGAAGAAATAGAAAAGTTTTATTGCATGTTACTACATTCTCACTTGCACTGTGCTAGTGTGAGGACATGAAATAGCAGCAGCTAAAGTATTACTTTAAAAATAAATAACACTGTAAAGACCAAGAAATCAAAAAGGGATCAAAACAGCTCAAGATCAGATGAGCAATAAGCTTCTTGCCATTATAAACAAAATGAAGCCAATGTGATATGAGCACTGGAGACCAGACATAAATAGAAGATTCTTGGTATTTCGTAATAATCAGACTTAAACATGGAAAGGGAAGATCATGCCAGCCTGCCCACCTCGGTGACAGGGCTGAATTATTGCCCACACAGTCTCAAGTGGAAAATGAAACAAAGCAAACACTTTCCATCAGGTCCACTTCCTCATTTTCCCATTCATGTGTTGTCTTCCCTGTTTTCCCTCCACTGCCATCTTCTCCCATTCAGGTGTTATGGGGAAGGAACATATCAAGCAGTATGAATATTCCAAAGAGTCAGCAGCAGCTCAAATCAAGGGGTGGGGGAAGTTAAAAAAAAAAAAGGAATAGCAGGGTTAAATTTAATCTAACTTTTAGTGTCTCATGAAATCCTTTTAGAGAACCTCTGAAATTCTGCAGTTTTTGTGTGCACCATTAGAGGACGATGGCATCAGGGATGGTCATTCAGATTTATGGGTTCTCTTCTCAGTTTACCACCAGCTCCCACAATGGCTTTGGACAGTGAACCAAGCTTCTCTTGCCTCAGTTTTTCCATGTATAACATGGGAATAATATTACTTAATGAACATCTGCATGTGTAAGAGAGTTACAGTAGCATGACTGAAGGTGGCATGACTAGGGCACAAAAATAACCATCCCCAGCACTGCCACTTCCTAGTGTAATGAGGGTTAATTATTGGTGATTTGAATTTGGAGAGTCCCTAATGAAAGCTGCCAAGTATTATGTTTTAAAACATAATATTTGTGTGAAATGTTGTATTTGGGCAGAATTGGACACAATAACAAATAATCATCAGAGTTTGCAGTGTCACGGTACATTATTTTTGCCCTGCTGTTCTCCATTAAGAGTTCTGTTGTTGGATGGAGGGTAATATGCTAAGTATCACTGAATGAGCCATATTTCCCCTGTCCTGTAATTGACTGAACAAGCACATTGATGCACCTTTATCTGAGCAAATCCAACAAAGACAAATTTTGGCTGGGAGCCAAAAAAGAGGCACTTCTAATGTAATTAGCAGAAAGTGCTGGCTTGTAGTAACTGACAAACACATAGTTCATTGACTAGTTTAATGTTTTCTGGAGAAGCTGGACTCTGGCCATCTCTGTAGTCATGAACAAAATAATGGGAAAATAACTAAGATCACAATGGAAGAAGTGTCTATAGTTATGAACACAAACCAGGTTTATAACTCTTCTCACAAGGAATGAAATAACTGATTTTTACGAATAAAATTTGATGGTTAACTTGGCACTTTTTGTATCAAATCAAAGCTGATTTAAGCCTCATCTCTCAAATGAACCTTTTTTTCCTCTTTGCAGTTTTTTCTTCCATTTCTCAAGATTTTTCTGCTCTCTCATCTACAGACTTTCATGAAAGCAAGGTCTACACTGCCCACTGAAGTGCATTATAGAGAGCATGTCTACATGGGAGACTTACTGCACATTGGACTAATAAAACTGTGCAATAGCATGTCACAGTCAGAACCATGCTAGGAACCCATCTGCCGGCGCTACTGCGCAATAGCTTTAGTTAATGCACATTTAGTTAGTACTTTAAGGAAGTACTAAACTAAATGAGCAGTATCTAAGGTTATTAAGGAACGTGTAGATGTGCCCAGACAGTCCTAAATGAGCTCTCAGGAAAGTAGACAGCAGCAGTCTAGGCGCACATCTAGTACAGAGCTCTATGCAACTTAATTTACCTTGTTTCTAGCATGAGTATCCCTACACAACACTGCACAATGCAGTCTAGACATACCTTAAGCCTCTTTTTTTCTGTACAGTTCCTCTGCTTTCCTCAGGCATTTAGCTCCATGTTATGCTTTTAAATATGAGTTGAGGAATTCTGCTTCCTCTGGGCAACTTCTGCTTTGGCATAACCGAACTGTACCATGACTATATCTGCACTGTGGAATAGATACTTGAGATACCTGTACAAAAAGTACTGTAGGCAACAAGAGCACAACTCAGTACAGGCCGCTTTAACCAGTCAAGAAGCTAGCTCAGAGGGACAAATGAATAAGACTCACAAGAAGATTAGACAAATTCATGCTTCATAGCCCCATCAGTGAGGATTAAACATAATAGTAGGGCTGCAACCTCCAAACTGGGATTTTCTAAGGTGCTAAATGCTGGAAGCTGTAAGGGAAGAGGATCAGGGGACAAATGAGTGTGGATATGCCCTACATAAATACTCTTCCCCTTAATATTTGCTCTGTGCTACTGTGAGACAGGACAGTGGCTATATGGGTCTCAACTTGGACCCAGCATGGTATCACTTACATTTTTTATAGTCTTATCTCCACATTATATTGTAATTGGAACTGTAGGCACACCCCACATTATGTACCAGAGTACAGCAGGCCAGAATCCAGGACAAAAGCTACCAAGATATAGAGATTATTGATAAAGGGAGAGGTGGTGAAAGTGAAGGACTGTCAGATAACTCTTCAGTTGAGCCTGGGACAGCAGCCAGTGGGCATTTATGGGCTTGAACAATCCATCCTTAGAACCAGCTGCCGAAGATACAAAAGAAAGGGAGCTCACTGACTATGCAAGGGCTCCACAGAGTAATAAAGTATAAATAACCAAAGTCAGCCTTTGAGACTTTGAGTTCATCTATTCAAACTCACCCTGTTAATCTGAATAGCACCAATTGCAGAGGAAACAGATTCAAAGAAGATAGGATTTTCAGATCCTAGGTTTTCACTGTACTGCATTGCTTTTATCAGGGAAGCTGTAATGAAATATACACATTAACATTAAAAAGTAATGTGGGCTTTAACTCATTCTTCAAAACTTTTCTTGTAAATTGATACTTACCTTTGCAATGTGCTAGTAATACATTAATGTTCTGATTTTTACAATCCATGTAAATCTAAATGAAAAAAACCCATGAAATTAGCAAAACTATTTGAAGCATCACATGAGAATAAATCAAACAAAAACAGGTAAGAAACATACTTTAATGCTATTCAAATTACATTGAAAACTACCACTAGAGGGAGCTACTCTATAATCTAAAAATGATGACGCGTGTTAGGACTGCAGCGGGCATGATTAGATTTTTTTTTTTTTTGGTATTGTTTTGTTTTGTTTTTGGAAACCAGTAAATGTAGTTGTAACTGATCTGAAACATTTTTTAAATTCAGCATGAATTTATGAAGAGGAGACCATGGTGAAAATAGTGATGTTTCCCTTACCCACATGTCTTGGGGTTACAGCACTAGCCCAAGATGTAGAAGACCCTTGGTTCAAGTCTCACTTGTGTCTGAGGGGATTTAATCCCCCGCCTGTCAGTCCCAGAAAACTGCCCTCACCACCATGCTACAGATAACTTACTGGAGGCTGCTATCTAGCTCTCCTGCTGAAACTCTGCTACCATGCATGGAATACATAAATAATCATTGAATCAGTGAGTTAAGAGAAGAAATGAAAATGACTATGGAGACATTTTATGAGGGCACTCCCTGAAGAGGTGGGACCCCAGAGGTATAGTCCCTGATTCAACGAATATGCATGTAGTCCACGCAAAGTAGAAAAGCTCTGAGAGGAAATATTCAGGAAAGCCACCTCCAAGTCTCCTAATAGTTGAAGCACTCATGAGAGGCTGGGGTATACCCAAGTTCAAGTACCCTCTCTGCTCAATTCAGATCAGGAATCTGGACCAATTCTTGCCATCCCAATGAAGCCCATGCCGCCAAGTAAATAAATTTAATTCCAACCGCAGTCATATGAATTAGTTTCTAAAAGTAATTTGGGGGCTACTAAATAGAGCTGATCACAATTGCTATTATAATATTATTATTTGTACTTTGGTATTTATAGTCACATGACTGAACTTTGGGTCAACTGATATGCAAGGTGAATACAGACTTGGACCTAATTTCCAGCACATATATGCATGATGTCAGAAATACCTGCAGAAGCACCGAAACTCCAGTATAGTCAAATAAAGTCAGTCCACTGCAGTCTAATATTAAAGCACGTCTTTCATTAAGGCATGGCTCTAAGGATGACTCACCTATATATTTGATACAAAATGAGAAAGAATCTCCAGAAAGAATAACAATCTCTCATCAAAAAATAAACAACATACTGTGTTACAAACAAAGCACTTTTTTGTACATTGGGAAATATCAAGCAAGGGAATGCCTTATTTAAAAAGTACAGCAGAAACAGTAATGGGGTTACAGGATAAAACTGAGAACCAAAAAATAGGAGATCTGGGGAAAGTACCTTTCCAATAAAAAATACTTGGGTAGTGGAATAATCTCTCATCAGAAATGGAGCAAGCCTTTCTAACTCAAGTTTTCAAAACTAGTCTAGATAAAATACTAGCAAATGTAGGAAAGTATTCTGTTCTGTTCTGTTCAGATTCCTATATCTGTATTCATCACTGCGGTAGCATCCAAATGCCTTTCAATAGTTCAACATAACTAATATCTATTACGTTCTCCTCCTGGGGGAGAAGCGTGTGTCCGCTCTTGGTATGTACTTCTCATTTACTTTTGGTTTCTTTCTGTTTGTTTTTTAATTATACATGCTACTGTGTAAGAGTTGAGAAGGTAGATCAAAGAAATGCGCTTTGCACTTTCTAGCAGAAAATGGTGAAGTGTGTAATAGTCTCTCTGTCTGAAGGAATCGATTCTACTGCCTCAGACCAATCTTACAGTGGTAAGGGGCAGGTGACCCCAGCAAGACCTTACAATCTATGAAAAGGAATGGATCACCTAATAATTCCTGTCCGTTATAACGAGAGCTGTGTATCTCTACAAAAAGTCAAAGCAACATACAGACATCAAGGTCCTGATCCAGGAAGTAACTTAGCAAATGCTTCAGTTTAAGTATATACCTGATGTCATTGAGATCACATGCTTAAAATTAAGCTCATGCATAATTGCTTTGCTGTATCATGGCCTAAGTCAATGATTCCAAAAGTTTCCTCACAGAGAGCACTGTAAAACAAATCTTATTTATGCCATACTGCGAATAAATATTAACATTAAAGTAAGTAAGCACAAACTGCAAAGCACTCAGAAAGACATGGGGATGGGGCAACGGGTTGAACGTTAAAGAAGTGTTAAGCTTAATAGTTCTGAAAAAGCAGATAAAAAGATTTTCAGTTCTTGAGAGGGCTTACAGTTCCAACACAGTGGGGATTTATATTGGCATTAATTCCTTCCTCAAAGTAGACTATGATCAAAGTCCACTGGACTTATAGCTTTGGGGGTTTATTGGCTTTTTTAGCTGTATGTTAATAAATACATGGCAAACAAAAATAAAGAATTTCAAAAGAAAGCTCCTGCCTGATACTTCTGCTGTAGAAATCCAGAAAAGCTTTATGTGGATGACTGGATGGTTCACTGAAGTCTTTTCTATATCACACCAATATTTCCAAAATAAAAGCAGTTTCTCTTTGTGTTTGTACTGAATTATACATAAATAGAAATGTAGAAGGTAAATGTAGAAGATAGAGTTTCTATATAAAATATTTACATATAAATATATATACATACATGTATATATACAAAATCATTATATAATCATTTATATAAAGGGGAGGAGCAGGTTATGATTAGGATCTTGTGTTCAGTTTGCTTCCCCTTGCTGCTAGTACAGACCAACAGCAAACTACTACTCTCACAGTAAGAAATAGAAGTAAGGTATCTGAATCAAAGTGCTTTCCAGGTCCGCTCCTGGAGTGATGCTTAGGTAAATGTCTAAAACTAAAATGTAACCCGCTGACTGTTTAATAAACAGTCCAGTCCAACTGTCTGGAAAACTTTTGGAGTTACTGTTGCTGTTTAATACTAGTACTGCCAGAAATTCCACTATGACCCCAGTTTCTGGAAACTGTCTTCCTTCTCACAGTTTTATCTAAATGCGCACAGGATGAAATTCACCACTGGTAAGAGATCTATCACAAGCAATATTCACAGTTGAACAGTAGCATATCTGGGGCAGAGTGAGCAGGGCATTAACCCTGGACTAGCCCTAGAGGGGGCATCAGTATAGGGCCCTCTTCCCAGGAGTCTCTGCCATGGGCAGATGCATCCCTTCACCAAACAGTGTATCAGGGGGTGGCAAGGATGGTCACTGCACACTTTGCTGATGCCTGCTGCACACTTTGCTGTTGGAGGCACAACCCTGTGCCCAGAGAAAGAAAGGGCATCAGGAGGAGCCCCAGGGAACCCAGGCTGCTGCCTGTTTCTTCAGAGCAGCAGCAGCAGCATGAGCCTCTGCTGCACAGCACTAGCAGCTGTCACCTAAGGAGAGCTCTGTCAGATAAGACTCCGTGTCCCACCCTCAGTCCCCTGCCCACTCTCTAGTGGCCAACATAATGACCCCAAACCCCATGCCCCAGGTGCTGAAAGTGCTCCCTATGCCTATACCATTTAAGGTAGTGGTGGGCAAAATATGGACTGTAGACCACATCTGGCCAGCTAAGGGATCTTTTTGGCCTGAGGAGGCCCCCTTAGCCCTGCCTGGCCCAGGCATAGGAGGCCACAGAGGCCATGGTGCATGTGGTCAGGCCTGCTGCCCTGGGGTGCACAGCAGGGCTGGGGCAGTGCTGCAACAAGACTCACTTCCTGGCAGCCCCTGCAAGACCAGACTTGGCCCTGCTGGCCTATGCATCCTGTCCTACCACTGGTGGCACTGGATGGGGCAGGTGGGTGGGGGCTCTAAGTAGACCAGCTTGGGGCCCATGTGGACAGAGCACACTTGGCCAGGCAGGGAACAGCATCTGGGAGCAGGATGGGCAGTGGGGCTGGGACCAGGGCTGGGATTGGGATTTTGGGGTGGTGACAACATGGGGCCAGGGCCTGGGCCCAGAGAAGACCCACTATCCACTATTCACATGTCCTGGTGATGGGTGCCAGTTCTGCAGGAAGGGGTGTGCAGGGAGTAGATCATGGCCTTGCCCCAGGCTCCAGCCTCATACTGTCACCTCCTTGTGATCCCAATCCCAGCCTCGGCCCTGCCTTCCCATCCCACTCCTGAATGCCACTCCCTGCCCCACTGCCCCATAGTCTCTTCCACCAGCTGAGCACGGCCTGCCCATGTGGGTCCTGGACCAGTCTCCATGGAGACCCTGAGATTGCTGGGTAGCTCGAGAGTGGAGCCTGGGCCTAGTACAGAGCCACAATCTGCTCTCCAGCCTGCAGAACCGAAGCCCATCATGGAGGCATGTGGGGAGTGGATCACAGCACTTCCCTGGGCCCCGATCCCATGCTGTTATGGCCCCATGATCCCAGGGTGCCCCAGCCCCAGCTCTGCCCACCAGTCCCGCTCCCAGATGCCATTCCCTGCCTGTCCATGACCCCATCCCATCAGCCCAGCTGAGCATAGGGCAGAGCCACTTAGGGAGTTTTGGTGAATTGTTGTGGGGGGAGAGGGGTGCTGACCCGACCTGACACAGGGGTGTTGACCCAGCCCTCAACAGCTCACCAAAACTCTTTAAGTTGGTCTCCAGCACAAATAATTGCCCACCCCTGATTTAATGGCTCAAAGTAAGCTTGGGTATGATATAAGTAGTGCTCAGACACTGTGAAATATCCAGCCATCCAAAGAAATCAGGATTTCCTTTTGGTCAGTGTCTCTAAGCAACTGTCTAGCAATGCAGGGATTTTACAGAATATTTTTTGCCTTTACTAGGACTAGTGTATGTTGCAATACTTTACAGAGATAGCTATAGACTCCATCACCCTCTAATAAAACAAAGAATGTAATTCCTTAAAGTCATCAGAAATATAGTTAATGAATATAAATATTCAGCCAATTGTTCAAATTCAATTTCTTGACTAGAACCTGAATGCTTATAAGTTTGTTGAATAAATGTTATATTTGAACTCTTTCCATGATTTAAGTTATCTGTATAAAGTATGTCTTGAAAAAGGTCACTCTAGTGACCCTATAGGAATGTATGCGCTACATTCTGAGGTACCCAGATTGTAGCTGTATTGGTCTAAAGGAAAAGGCAATCAGGACTCGTAGTAGAGATGATATTTTCTGTGATGATGCAAATTACCTTGAAACAAAGGCAGGAGCTTTGTTTCAAGGTAATTTGCATCATCACTAATCCTCACAGGAGGTGAAAGGCTCCATAACAGCTATGAACTGAATGCCCAGAGGAGTTTGCTATCTATTGACTCCTCTGTGAAATCTTATGAAATATGAACTTCCATTTCTACCCAGGAGAACTTTTGCAATCTTTTCTCCAATGCCTGATAAAGGGTGTTTGTGCCAGAAAGTTTGCAATTAAAGAATTTTTTTTGCAAAAATCTTGTTGGTCTAATAAAAGATATCATCTCTACTATGAGCCCTGATTGGCTTTTGCACTGTATTCTGGCATTTTATTAGGTGTGTTATGAAATGGTTTATATATTTTAAATCTCAAATAGAAAATAAACCTTTATTTAGTTTCCTTATTCCATATTCTGAGGTAAGGTGATATGGATCATTCTGAGCCATTTCAATTTTCTTAGCCTATATTGTAAATGGACTTAAAAGCCATACAGATTTAATATCATTTTTCTACTTTTAATTTTACTTACTGTCTATGCTCCAGCTCTGCAGTAAACTCTGACCAGGCACAATAATCCACACAATGCTCAGTTCATTTCATGATTGGGCAGTGTTTCTAATAAATCTGTTGGTTGATGTTTTTGTTATTTTTAGCTGAGGGACTAAAAGCAGTGATTGTCAGCTGGGGTCCCACAACACCCTGGGATGCTGTGAGATCTTTTTAAGGGTGCCACCCAATATTAGCAAACACATACACATGATTGACATGATAAACCAAGAGCTTCCCAATAGGAATTCATATTGTCCAAAGCATTGTGATCTTCCTGGGTACTTTGCAACAGAATTGCTTTATTACTATTCTATAGTACAAAAAATAAGTTAAATTAGTTTTTAAATGGACGGGGTGCCACTAAGTTCAGAAAAGTTGCGGAGAGGTGCCTTGAGTCTAAAAAAGGTAGAAAACCAGGGCTCTAAAGTATGTCAGGTTCTTAGTTCAAATCTGGACTAAGGCATGGATAATATAATTTCTCTGCTGTCTCATGAGTAAATTATGGTTATGTGAAATATGTTGGTACCCTCTGAATATTTCCTAGATTCAGAGCTGTAAATCTCTACCAGCAATCTCAAAACGTAAGCCCTACATTCTCAACTTAAGAGGGTTGAGAAGCCCTCCAGATCAATGGCAAAGCATATTGACAGGATACTATAGGGAAGGTGGCACTGTTAGTGTTCAAGCTTTACTTGGTATGAGGAAACATATTAGTTTCTGGACCATGAACATTTATGTAAAAATCAGGAAACATCTGACATACCAACACCACACCCCATCTTGCTTTAGATGTTTCATAAATGCTAAACTCACCATGACAACTGCCATTGGATAATGGATTGAGCAATGTGTTCTGTTCGCACTGAAACAAAAGGAAAACTCAATGTAAGAACTAAGGAAAAATCATTAATGCTTTCTGTTTGCCACTATGGAGTTTTTCTATTCCCTTCTAAAGGAAAATATCAAAATTCTCTTTCTGTGAAAGTCTTGTGGATCCTTTTAACATGTGGAATAAATTCAGCAACATTTGTTTAAAAGTTATCTCAACCTATGTATTATTGTTTCACTGCCTCACTTTTGCCTTCTAGGCCAATCTCTAGCCTTCATGAATTGATATCCATTTTAATCTCCTGGGGGCTACACAGAGCTGATAAAAAGGGGGAGGGGAGTAAATGAATAAAGTTCAAAATGTCAACCTCATTTACATTATGAAATATTCTATGTTAATTGAAATATTTGCTAAAATAATTTCTGAAATTATTCATTTACCAAAAACATGTTTTATTTATTCAAATGTGGCTTTAAAAAAATCTAATATTTTGATAATGATTTTGATAAAATATTAAATGTGTGGTAATAAATTATAAAAGATGTAATACAAATGTATTAAAATGAAAAATATATAAATAAAAACCCACAAAAGCATGAACAAGTTTTTGCAAAAAAGTTTTGTTTTTGAATAAAGGTTATTTTCTACATACTGTGCAAAAAAAATCAGCAAATTGTAGAATTTGCAGAAATTCTCTCCCCAGTACATATAAAGGACAAAATATCCACCCCAAAGAACATTTAAATTAATTTCAGGCAAATCAAATATGTTTATCTCTACCAAGTTATTTATGCTGTCTTCATTAGAGAATGTCTCCATAGCAGTTAAAGCAAAAGCAAGAAAAGCAAAATAAAATAGACTGTTTATTTTTTTACTTGGCTATTTGATATTGTTTTGTTTTATCTATTTTCTGTATTATCATATACTATGTTGAGTATCATATCCTATGTTCTCATCTGAGGGGGAGAGGAGTCAAGGAGATCTGGTTGTATTTTAAAGAAACCTTACTGAGGGCTCAGGAACAAATCTCAATGTGTAGGAAAATTAGTAAATATAGCAGGCAACCAGCTTGGCTTAGCAGAGCACTCTCCAGTGATCTTAAACACAAAAAGGAAGTTTACAAGAAATGGATGCTTGAACAGATGACTAGGGAGGAGTATAGGAATATTGCTTGGGTATAGAGGGATGAAATCAGGAAGGCCAAAGCAAAATTGGAGTTGCAGCTAGCAAAAGATGTGAAGGGTAACAAAAGGAGTTTCTACAAGTATGTCAGCAACGAGAGGAAGATCAGGGAGAGTGTGGGTGGTGGAGGCAACCTAATGACAGATGATGAGGAAAAGGCTGAAATACTCAATTCCTTTTTTACCTCGGTCTTCACAGGCAAGGTCAGCTCCCAGACTACTGCACCAGGTCGCCGTTTGGGGTGAAGGTGAGCAGCCCTCAGCGGTGAAAGAGCAGGTTAGGGACTATTTAGAAAAGTGGATGTGTACAAGTCCATGGGGTCAGATGCAATGCATCTGAGGGTGCTGAGAGAGTTGGCTGATGTGACTGCAGAGCCACTGGCCATTACCTTTAAAAACTCATGGCGATTGGGGGAGGTCCTGGATTACCAGAAAAGGGCAAATATAGTGCCTACCTTTGAAAAAAGGAAGAAAAAGGATGCAGGGAACTACAGACCAGTCAGCCTCACCTCAGTCCCCAGAAAAATCATAGAGCAGGCCCTCAAAGAATCCATTTCTAAACACTTGGAGGAGAAGAAAGTTATCAGGAACAGTCAGCAGTGGACATTATATACCTTAACCTTAACAAGGCTTTTTGATACCAACTCTTACAGCATTCTTACAAGAAAACTGAGGAAGTATGGGTTGGATGAACAGACTGTAAGTTGGACAGAAAGCTGGTTGGTTCATCGGGCTCAATGGGTTGTAATCAATGGCTCGATATCTAGTTGGCAGCTGACATGAAGTGGAGCGCTCCAGGAGTCGATCCTGGTGCCAGTCTTGTTCAATATCTTTATTAATGGTTTGGAAGATGAGATGGAGTGCACCTCAGCAAGTTGGCAGATGATACCAAGCTGGGGAGAGTAGTAGGTATGGAGGGCAGGCCTAGGATTCAGAGTGACCTAGACAAATTGGAGGACTGGCCAAAAGAATTCTCATGGGGTTCAACAAGGACAAGTGCAAAGTTCTGCACTTACATTGGAGCAATCTCATGCACTATTATGTGCTTAGGACCAACTGGCTAAGCAGCTCTGCAGAAAATGACCCGGGGCATATAGTGGACAATATGCTGAATATGAGCCAGCAGTGTGCCCTTGTTGCCAAGAAGGCTAACGGCATACTGGGCTGCATTAGTAGGAGCATTGCCAGTAGATCAAGGGAAGTGATTATTCCCTAGTGCAGCATTGATACAGGCCACACTGGTGCAGGCCACTGGTGCAGCACTAGTGGGGCCACATTTGGAGTACTGTGTCCAGTTTTCTGCCCCCCGGTACACAGAAAGGATGTGGAAATTGGAGAGAGTCCAGCAGAGGGCAACAAAAATGGTTAGGGGACTGAGGTACAGGACTTATGATGAGGACAGGCTGAGGGAACTGAGCTTATTTAGTCTTCAGAAGAGAAGACTGAGAGGGGATTTGATAGCAGCCTTCAACTACCTGAAAAGTGGTTACAAAGAAAACGGCGCTAGACTATTCTCATTTGTGGCAGATGACAAAACAAGGAGCAATGGTCTCAAGTTGCAGCCAGGAAAGTTTATGTTAGATATTATGAAAAACTTTCTCACTAGGAGGGTGGCGAAGCACTGAAACAGGTTACCTAGAGAGGTGATAGAACCTCCATCCTTGGAGTTTTTTAATACCTGACTCTAGAAAACCCTGGCTGGAATGATTTAGTTGGGGATGGTCCTGCTTTGAGTACGGGATTCAATTAAATGACCTCCTGAGGGTCCTTCCAATTCTAATTTTCTATGATTCCATGTTCTGTTTTAATTTTGTTTCAGCTAATAGATTGTGCAATCTTATTGTATGCTTAGTAACTATAAACTATATAATTGTATTATTATATTATTTATACTTTTATTGTTCATTTTACTGAGTTGTTTTATCAAAAGCTGTAAATCAATTACTGTTAAACAAGAGCAAACTCTGTCTAGCCTTTAAAACTATAATAGGTATTGGCAGGTATACTAGAATAGTCAAGATGTCTGTGGTGGCAGTGACGTATTATTATTATTTTTATATCCTCTATTTATTTATTTTACCAAAACTATGATAATCACTGTGAAAACTTAAGGAGAAACATTACTTTACAGTATTGTTCCTCAATTTTATACCTGTCTGTATACCTTCCTGTTGCTTCCAGGTTAATTACTGATAATTACAATGGTATAAGCCTAATTCTCAAAGCTGCTGAAAAACTGTTGCTCCCACAGACCTCCGTGGCGGCAGATATTCAATCTGCACACATCTACATATGCATTTAGGGTGCAATAAAGTTACTGGTAAGTTACTTACTGCACAGTAAATGGATTTAGGCTGGCATCTACATGTGCAGGTGTTAAAGCACTGTAATGCTGTATGTGGACTAACTTGAGAGTAAGGTTAGTCCCAAGTCAGTCCATGTGCACAGTGTTACTGCGCAGTAAGGTGTCTATGTGTGCATTACTGCACAGTAACTACTCAGGCATAAATTTGATACCCTCATGATGCAGGTGTCAAATTTATGCCCAAGCTGGCATAGGTCAACATATTTCTTGTGGCGTACAGGCTTGAACATGTAGACACCACCTGTACTGTGGTGTAATTTGCAGTTACTGCACAGTTAATATGCACATGTAGACATGCCCTCTGTGATGGAAATAGGCCTTTATGTATCAAAGCCTGTGGAAGTTCTCCCATGAATTTCCATGGGTACTGGATTGATTCATTAACATCTTTTGTTGAATTACATAGATAAATATATTAGATGTATTCCTTCCAAACAGTGATGGGAAAAACTAAACACATTGAACTTGATGAAGTTTAGGTTTTAATTTTATTATATGGCAAATTGATCATCTATGGCATAATGTGATTTTCTATTGTATTATCTGATGGAGTGCTGTGAGATTTGATGGAATGAACATGAGAAAAGCACTCGTTATCATTATTGCCATCATTACTACTGATGAATATAGCACATCCTACCTTGTTTATATCATCATATGCCTGGTTGCTTGCATTGTCCTTCTGGATTATCTTTATTAAATCAGCATAGAACTTCTTGGCATTCAAAAAGACAAGTGGGTTGTTCACCGAAACTATCTTTACCTGTTGCAAAGATTCCTTTGGGGTGAAATAAATAAAGCATTGTGAAGGTTTGACTCATTCCCTCCAATTTAAACAAAGGAAAAATATTTTTTAACAATCCTACAAAATATAAATTACTAGTTTTGTGAAAAGATACTGGGTACCATGGTGCTTTAACTGGAGAATAGTCTTCTCCCTTGTCTTGCTTAAATCAAGGAAAATGTAAGTAAAACAAAAGGACTCAATGATTAGTTAGAAGGAAAGACAGAAACAAAACCATAATGTTTGGCATGGCTGATCTTAAGAATGACAATTCAGTAAATAAAATGACTTACCATTTCCGTATTTAAAATTGTAACAAATGAAGGAAGCCTGAACTACTCTGAACCAAAGCTGAACAAATTGTAAACTGCAGAAGTCATTTCTGATCTTCTTTCTTAGTACTATCTTGCACTGAGGGGTATCAAGCTAGGATATTTAACATAAACCTATACATAGGAACTTAGAGAATTAAGTTTTCAGGAAATGCTTATTATGAGACCATCTTCTGCAGACAAAAAGAAAACCTGAATGATGTACTAACTTCATGCTTTCTGATTCTTTATACTTACACATTGGGTGCATCTACATAGTTTTGTAGTTTCATAGTAGTTAGGGGTCAGAAGGGACTTCAATAGATCATCTAGTCTAACCCCCCACCACTGACTGGAGCACATGCTGGGATCACATGACCCCAGACAGCAGTTCACCCAACCTCTTTTTGAAATTACCCAAGGTAGGAGCGAGGACCACTTCCCTAGGAAGTTGTTCCAGATCCTAGCTACCCTAACAGTGAAATATTGCCTCCTAATCTCTAACCTGAACCTATTCTCCAGCAGCTTCTGGCCATTGTTCCTCATCAACCCAGGTGCTGCTGCGGGGAATAGGACCCTTCCTACTTGCTGCTGATCTCTCCTAATGAGTTTGTAGGCAACCACCAAATCCCCAATCAGCCTTCGCTTACATGAGCTATTAATGCAGCTCAGTAAACTCCAGCATAGTCCACAGCATAGTTCAGTTGCTCCCACGCAAAGCATCTTCACATGTGCCTGGGAGCACACCAGTTTGAGCCAAGGCAGAGCAACAGGTTTGGGCTGGGCCTGAGCTAGCAGCAGGCTTGGGCTGGGCCTGAACTAGCAGCAGGCTTGGGCTGGGCTTGGGATGGCAGCATTAGGTGGCAGAGGAGCTGACTGGGTCACAAGAATGTTGAAACTGTGCAGCCATGTAGCTGAGCCCCTGAGCCTGCTGTCAGCCTGGGGCTCTCCAGTCTGGCTCAAACTGCTGCTGTCCTGTCAACTCCATAGTAAAATGCATATGTAGATGCAGTCATTGTGTCAAAAGACACTGAACTTCTCCAGGTATCTGAAAACAAGTATAAAATTGAAACAGGAAAAGAAGAAAAGAAGACTATAATCAGTACAGAAAGGATAAACAGAGTAGGGAAAAGAGGAGGAGGGGTTGCGCTCTATGTCAAGGAGTGTTATACATTCACCCTTATCAAAATGGAATTAGAGGAGGAGAAAGTAGAAGGATTGCGGGTTAGGATACATGGAAGTCAAGGGGAAAGGGATTTGGTGGTAGGGGTCTGCTACAGACCCCAACACCAAGGGGAAGAACTAGATTTGGAACTCCTGAGGCAGCTCTCAGAGAACATAAAGACTAGAGAAGCGGTAGTCATGGGGGACCTGAACTACACTGACATCTGCTGGGAGATGCAGAAAGCAAATTCCCACCATTCACGCAGGTTCCTATCCTGTGTGCAGGACCTCCACCTGATGCAGGAGGTACATGGTTCCACTAGGGGGAATGCCATACTGGATCTGGTATTGACAATGGGGGATGACATGATAGGGGACCTACAGATCAGTGGTCACCTGGGGGACAATGACCACCAAATAATACAATTCACCATAAGGCATAGAGTGGGGAAGGTAACTAAGAGGGTGGAAGTGCTGGACTTTAGGAAGGCTGACTTTAGCGAGCTCAGGCATTTAGTCAATGATGCACTGCAGGGTAAGAGATTTGGTGAGATGGAAGCCCAGGAAGGGTGGCTGTGCCTTAAGAAAGCGATCCTTCGAGCACAGCGAGAGACAATGCCAATACAGGGGAAAAGAGGGAAGGGGCCAAGAGGCTTCTTTGGCTGACCAGAGAAATCCAGAGCAGCCTAAGGGCAAAAAGGGAGGCATATAAGCAGCAGAAACAGGGAGAAATTACTAAAGAGGAGTGTGCCTCCTCAGCTCACAGTTGTAGGGAGGCAGAAAGGCCAAAGCTACCATGGAACTGAGGATAGCATCCCAAGTTAAGGATAACAAAAAAATGTTTTCAGATACATAGGGAGTAAAAGGAAGGCCCAGGGCGATATAGGACCACTACTGAATGGGCAAAAGCAATTGGTGACTGACAGGGGGGATAAGGCTCAACTCTTTAATGAGTTCTTTGCCTCAGTGTTCCTAAATGAGGGGCAAAACAAGTCTTATAATGGGTTCATAGAAAGACAACAGCTGGGTGCCAGTCTATTAAGCACTGACTCTGAGATGGTGCAGTCACTTGGAAGGACTGGATGCGTGTTGCAGAGCACTCAGGTGCCTGCACCTGAGAGCAGAAACAGCTTGGGAGAGGCCCCTAGTGGCAAGAAGGGTGAGGCTCAGCTGCCAGTTACCAGGGCAGCCAGAGTCACAGGTGCTGGTTGCTAGGGCAACCGGTGGGGAGCCAGCTGACAGGAAGGGGCAGGGTCTGGCCCTTCTTAAGCTCCAGGCGTGAGGGCAAGAAGACAGTTCCCCTCTGGCAGCTAAGGGAGGGGGAGCTCAGCCAGGGCAGACAGAGGGGAGAAGCCTGACTGCATGAGCATCCCCTGATTGCTGCTATGGGTTGGAGTATTTCCTGGTAGGGATTGAATGTTGTTTGGCTGGATAGTTTAGCTTTTTATGTTATAGCCCAGGGGCTTTCTGTCTTTGTGTTCACTGTTTTGACCAGAGGACCGAGCGAGGCTATTAGGGGTTGGAGGAGGCCTCACAGGGGCTCCACGGTAGCATGGGGACCCTGGTGCCAGAGAGGGCTCAGCATTTTGGGGTGCATTGACCCCAGCCCCAGAGCAAGGGGGCAGCAAGAAGCCCCAGAGCAAGGGGGGCAGCAAGAAGCCCCAGAGCAAAGGGGGCAGTGAGAAGCCACAGAGCAAGGGGGAGGGCAGTGGGAAGCCCCTAAGAGAAGGCAAGGACAGGGCCAAATCACAGCAGGGCCCAGGTCGAATATGTCAGTACCATCTGTGAGGCTTGGGCTGTGTTGTAGGGGAGGAAAAGGTACCGCAGACAGCACCCCCTGGCACCAGGGCACGTAAAGTGGGCAGCCTCCTGCTAATTACATCAATCAATCAATCAATCAAGATCAAGGTGTGGCAGACGAGTAAGCAGGCAGTTGGCCCATAACAGGAGGGTGGAGTCACCAATAGAAAGGCTCCAATAGCGATACTCCTGTCACAATGCGTTTAGGTCAGCAGGCCTGGATAAGCTGCATCTGAGGGTACTGAAGGCACTGGCTGATGTCATTGCACAGCCACTGGCAAGAATATTTGAGCACTCGTGGTGCACAGGCCAGGTCCCAGAGGACTGGAAAAGGGACAATGTGGTCCCTATTTTCAAGAAGGGGAGGAAGGAGAATCCAGGCAACTACAGGCCAGTCAGTCTCATCTTCATCCTTGGTAAAGTCTTTGAAAAGATTATTAAGGCTCACATATGTGAGAGCCCAGCAGGAAAAATTACACTGAGGGGAAACCAGCACGGTTTCATAGCAGGTAGATCATGCCTGACTAATCTAGTCTCTTTTTATGATCAGGTTACAAAGCACCTGGACGTGGGAGTAGGGTTAGATATCATTTACTTATGCTTCAGGAAGGCCTTCAATACGGTATCCCACCCCATACTGGTGAACAAATTAAGAGGCTGTGGCTTGGATGATTACACAGTCCAGTGGGTGGCAAATTGGCTAGCGGGTTATACCCAGAAAGTGGTGGTGGGTGGGTCGGTATCAACCTGGAAGGACGTGGGCAGTGGGTCCTGCAGAGCTCGGTCCTTGGACCGATACTCTTCAAAGTCTTCATCAGTGATTTGGACGAGGGAGTGAAGTGTACTCTGTCCAAGTCTGCAGATGATACAAAACTGTGGGGAGAAGTGGACACACTAGAGGGTAGGGAACAACTCCAGGCAGACCTGGACAGGCTGGACAAATGGGCAGAAAACAATAGAATGCGATTTAACAAGGAGAAATGCAAAGTGCTGCACCTAGGGAGGAAAAATATCCAACACACCTACTGCCTAGGAAATGACCTGCTCAGCAGCAAGGAAGCAGAAAGGGATTTCGGAGTCCTAGTGGACTCCAAGAGGAACATGAGTCATCAGTGTGACAAAGTCATCAGCAAAGCTAATGCCACTTTATCGTGCATCAGCAGATGCATGACAAACAGAACCAAGGAGATAATACTTCCTCTCTGTCAGGCACTGGTCAGACTGCAGTTGGAATACTGCATCCAGTTTTGGGTGCCATATTTTAAGAGGTATGTGGATAACCTGGAGAGGGTCCAGAGAAGGGCCACTCATATGGTTAAGGGCTTGCAGGCCAAGCCCTATGAGGAGAGACTAGGGCACCTGGACCTCTTCAAGAGAAGGTTGGGAGGTGACTTTGTGGCTGCCTATAAATTCATCATGGGGGTGCAGAAGGGAATTGGTGAGGCTCTACTCACAAAGGCACCCCTGGGGGTTACAAGAAATAATGGTCATAAGCTAGCAGGTAGCAGATTTAGACTGGACATTAGGAAGAACTTCTTCACAGCCAGAATGGCCAAAATCTGGAATGGGCTCCCAAGGGAGGTGATGCGCTCCCCTACCCTAGGGGCCTTCAAAAGGAGGTTAGATAGGGATTTGGCTGGGGTCATCTGAACCCAGCACACTTTCCTGCCTCTGCAGGGGGTCGGACTCAATAAATTATTGAGGTTCCTTCCAACCCTAACATCTATGAATCTATAAGCTGCCACATGTCCAGCAACACCTAAGGATGGGAACAACAGACCATGAAAATCCAGGTAAATATCCTAGAAAGGCTTCATTGGAATTTTCAATCCATGGAAAATGTCATGTAAAAGGCATGTGTCCAACAAATCTAATCAACCCTCTGAAAAACCAAGAAAATCACAAGGCAAAATGATATCTGATTTACCAAATCTAAAAGGTGAAATAATTTGTCACAAATAAGTAATATAGCTGAAACATGCTGGAGCTAAAAATGAGAATACTCAGACAACCCACACTAACTCTTCTGAGAGCCAGAGACATGTGCAAAACTGAAGTTCACTATTCAGAGTGTAAGTGGAGTGGACATAGAGATAATTGGTAAGTAGAACAGGGAAAGCATGAAATTACAAAGAAAATGCATAGCATTCTTAGTAGACCTTGGAGCAAAATAGGAATGGAATTTTCACCACAAACCAGACAGACTACCCCATTTTGCAGACTACTATTTATACTTCTGGGAACTAGATAATCAGTTAGACATGACCTTAACTACTAGGGCTGTGCAAAGCTTGGGTCCATGAGTCAATTCAGAGAAGATTCAGCTCAATTCAGAGGCTGAATCACCAAATACAAATTGAATCAGGAGAAGATAAAAAACCTCCAAATCGATTCAGAGGCTTCAAATTGATTCAGAAAAGATTCAGAGATTTGGAAGACAGTCTTTCAGGGGAACAGAAACTGAGAAGAGGGAGGGGGAGCGAGGGGGGGGGAAGACTGACATCTCTAGCTGGCCAGTGACTCTGATCTTTCCCTGAGTCCCCTTCCAATCACAGTGCTCTGGGGGAGGGATGTATAAACAGCATATAAGCCTCTGTCTGCAGCCTTTCTGTGCCTTTTGTGAGCTGTTTCTGCCTGAGCAACAGCATCTGAAAGGTACTGAACTGGCTTGACATCCACCTATAGTCAGTCTCCTGATACTTTTTGTTCTTGGAAAGGATTGGATATAGATACAGCTTACTAACCAAAATCCCTCTACTTATCCCTATCCAATCCTTTCTTTCAATTTATATTTATTCTTGGTCTTTTTTCCCAACACTTTTTAAAAGAAAGCTGTGTTTTCCCTGGCAGTGTGATTCATCACTGTGCAGGGAAGCACATACAATACACACACTCATACACATACATCATAGAAGAAGTCAAATATTATTACAACACAGAAGAAGTCAGACATTCATAGAAGAATAGATTATAGCTATTAATATTATTAGTTATAGTTACATACAGACTAAAGACAAAACAGAAGAAGTCAGATAGAGATTCCGATTAACACAACACAGAAGTCAGACAGAAACAGAAGAAGAGAGTATTTTAGTTACACACACAACAGTAAATATAACACAGAAGAAATAGTGAGAGATTCAGATTAACACAGCAGAAGTCAGAAAGTCATAGAAGAAGAAGAGAACAGATTATATATAGTTATTATTATTAGGTATAGTTATAATCAGACACACACAACACAAGTCAGATAGAAATTCAGATTAACACAACACAGAAGTCAGAGAGTCAAAGAAGAAGAAGAAGAGATATTATTTTAGATGCACACTCAACAGTAAACACAACACAAAAGAAGTCAGACACAGTCATACATCAGAGAAGAAGAAGAAGACATATATTATTAGCAGGGGTCTTGGTTTCTCTGATTTAAAAAAATTCCCAATTTTCAGTTTAAAAAGTGTAACCCAAATCTACATTTTTCCATGATTAAAAACACCAGGGGTGTTTCATTTTAATCGTGGGAAAATGTGGATTTGGGGTTATTTTTTAAAACCAAAATTTGGGGATTTTTTTTTTTTAAACATAGAAAACCAGGATCCCTGATTATTAGTTAGTTACACACACAGATACATTTTCCAGCACAGGAAAGATTAATATGAAGTGTGCTGGAAAGGCAGGTGCCAGGTCTTCTGGCAGGGGAGGGAGGGAGGCTAGAGGGGGTAGGAGGTGAGCTAGAGCTGCAAGTCCCCCGCTGCCCCAAATATAGATACATCCTCTTTCCTGGCAGCCATGAATCTTCTGCTGCCAGTGGAAGCAAGGAGGTGGGAGCAGTACCTGTCCCTGTGCCTGCACCCCCTCCCCTAACTCTAGAAATAGGCACCAGCAGCAGAATGACTGTCTCCTCTACCACAATTTCATCTACCAGCATCAGCCTTCCCCTGCCAGAGGAGGAGCTGGATCTGAAACCAGGGGACCTGAGTGCACTAGCTCAAGAAATTCTGGGGAAGCTGAGTTTCAAAGTTAACACCTCTCAAAGTTCCCCTAGACCCAGGTCTCCTTTTCAGGAAGGCACCTCAGAGGAGGCTGTGGAGGCAAGTGGCTCATCTGAGTCAGCTCCTCCTGTTGTTGTGCCTCTGCCTGCTGACGAGGGGGATAAGGCCCCTTCAACCCAGAAGTGGGGGAGTAGTGTAGTGTGGGATCATTTTGAGGTGGCAAATGATCCCAGGTTTGCTATCTGCCAGCACTGCCAAAGGCAGATCAGCCAGGGCAAGGAGGTGAAACACTTCATCACCACAGCAATGCTGCTGCATCTGAGGAGGCAGCACCTCCTTGCCCTTCTTCCTCCTCAGCCTGGCACCAGCAGAATCATGCCCAAAGGGAAGTCCCCCACTCACTTCAAAGCCCCCATCCCTCCAAAGCAGAGGCAGGCCACCCTGGAGCAGTGGGGGAAAGCTGCAAACAAAGGGGAGCATGTTGCAAGGGCGAGCAAGATGACTCAGAGCATTGGGGAGATACTTGTTCTGGATGGCCAGCCCTTCTCCTTAGCTGAGTAGCAAGGGTTCAGGCAGCTCATGGTCCCATCCTACCAAGTGCCCCCATGCACCACCTTTAGCAGGATGGTGGTGCCCTCCCTGTATGAGGCATGCTGTGCATGGGAAGGGCTGCAGGTAGCCTTGCACTTCACCTCTGACAGATGGAGCAGCCGGGGTGGAGATCACGCCTACCTCTCCATCGCAGAGTATTGGTGCGATCAGTCAGGTCATCGGTGGGCTCTCCTTCAAGCCGAGGTGATGGATGAGTCCCACACAGCAAGGGGGATCACGGTGGCCATGAACCAGTTGGTGCAAGGGTGGCTTATTGGGCAGGATGAGCTCACCCATGGGTTCCTGGTCACTGACAATGGGACCAATATGGTCAAGGTCATCCATGATACCAACTTGCTTGGCATCTGTTGTGTGACACACAGGCTGCACCTCATAGTCAGAGATGCCTTGGAGGGGGACAGAGCTGCTGGTGATGGCGCCATCACTACCACCCAGCTGATTTCAAAATGCAGGAAGGTGGTGGGCTACTTCCACTGCAGCATCAAGGGCAGCAAGATACTGCAGGAGAAATGGGCAGAGCTGAGCATCCTGAAGCACAAAAGCATGCAGAATGTGGAGACTCAGTGGAACTCCAGATACCTGATGCTCGAGAGGCTGGTGGAGCAACAGAAGGCCATCCATGAGATGGCCTTGCTGGGGGAGATTGGAATCAACAGTCCCCTTAACAGAGTTGAGTTAGATACCATCTCCCAGATCTTGGTGGTCCTCAAGCCCTTCCTCGAGGCCACCAAGACCCTCAGCACTGCCAATGCCCTCCTTAGCCAAGTGATCCCTGAAGTGTGGGAAATTGAGAACCAAATGGAGTATTTCCAGGGGATCAATGTTCCTGCCTGGAGCAAGCCATTGTCACCAGACATGCAGGCGCTGGTGAGGTGACTGAAGGAGGGCATCTGGAGATGGCTGGATCCCTTGTGTTCCAGTATGGTCCACATGCTGGCAGGCATGTGAGACCCAAAGGTGAAGGGGAGCATGTGCATTGGCAGCACCAAAACCCTTGATCACTGGATGGAGGTGCTGGTCAACAGAGTCAGGAAGGCAGAAGGGCAAAGGTGAGGGGATATGGAAGAGGGGGATCCACTTTCCTGTGCCAGCACCAGCACCAGCCAGTCTCCTCCACACCAGCCACTGCCAAGGTGGGCCAAGGGCATGGCTTCACTGTTGGGGTCCAGACTCACCAGAGCCCAGCCTCCGGCAGGTAGAGCTGAGGCTTCAGTCGCTACCAATCTCACCAAAGCTGTGGAGCTGCTGGACTGTGATCTCTTGGCCTACTAGGCACACCACAGCCAGACGTGGCAGGATCTGGTCATTGTTGCCTGAGAACACCTGTCCTGTCCACTGACTAGTGTTCCAAGCTAGAGGGTATTCAGCATTGCTGGGGATGTTGTGATACCCCACTGTACCTGCTTGGATCCTGTTTTGGTGGAGCAGCGGTGTTCCTGAAGGTAATTTCCCACTTCTGGGGTTCTCCAAGCTTCACCTGCAGGCAGAGTGAGCGCTACCCTCCTCACTCCATCTGCACCTATTTCCATTTTATTTTTTTAAAGCAGTTAATGCCCTGCTTTCAGAGCTGGAGGGGGCACTCACTGCATTACCAGCCAGCATGGGAAGAACATGTCCTTACTGAGCTTCCGTTCTAGGAAGAACTTGGAGGTATGAGCTGGGGCTATGGGGAAGGAGGAGGCCCCAGGTCCTGGGCATGACCACTAAAAACGCACTCTGACAGGGATGGAGAGACCTAGTGGGACTGCTGGCAGCGCGGCAGCCCCAGGAAATGCCAAGACCAAGGATCTCCCTTGTGAAAGACAGATAGGAGGTGCCATAACCTCCAGCTACCACATGTAGGTGCACAGTCCTGGCTGGGGAAAGCCCAAACCCATCACATCTTTGACAGGCCTGAGGTTTGCTGGTTGGAGTGGAGTTGTGAGGCTCCACGTGAGCTCAGCTTAGCTGCTGGGATGCCAGCTTTTGGGTTGAAAAACCCTTTTTCAAGCTGAGGAAGCTCCTGTAGTTGGTGTGTGTGTGCTGTTCCTGAATGGAAGGAATAGTAAAGAAGCCAGAGGCTGGCATGCAATGCAGGCAAGAAAGCCAGTCAGTGAAAGTGAAAATGGAGACGTCAGGGGGTGAGAGACAGGCTGGGGTAGTGGGGGAAAGGGGATATAGCAGCACAGGTAAAAGTGGAGTGGTATGTGGGAAGTCAGATGTCAGGCAGGTTGTAATGTGTCATAAATCCAATGTCTATATTGAGTCCATGAGTTTCTGTACCTAGAAGGCTGATGAAGTGAAGTTCATAGGCCCATCTGTGAAAAGTGGTTTGTAAATTCCCTTTGAGGATCAGGCCTGAGAGACTGGAATCTCCAAATTGAATTGCTGTCCTCCAAATTGGCCAAATACAAATCAAATACTTCCCTATTCACACAGGCCTAACAGCTACCATTACAGACAACATAATGAAATCTTTCAGCAGTACAGTATCCCAAACTATATAATTTCAGGCAGCCACACTACTTTACTTGCTGTGAGTTCATACAAATGATCCATGAATTGGAATTTGATCATATCATATTGTATTTACTAACATACCAGATGTACCTTTTTACCAAAAGTTAACCTTCCAAAATTGAGGTGTGTTTCCTATGTGGAAAAGCTGATTTATGCCCAGAAAAAGCATACCACTGATTCCTGGTCCACCCAGGCTAGGGACAGACATTACACATAAACCAGTTTAAGTGATCAGAAACTGGTTTAAACATGTAACAAAATAGATGTTCGGTGCATATAAACCAGTTTGAAAATGGCTGAACTCAATTTGAATGAAACCTGCTTGAATGTAGTATCAGACTTAACTGATTTGCGTCAAACCAATTTATGCAATGTCTGTCCCAAACCCCTTCCTGGTTTAAGTTAAATCAGAATCCCCCAGCATCTTGGCATGCTCTGTGGGCTGGGTAGGGCTCTCTGCCTGGCTTCCTCCTGCTCCCCACCCCATCCCCTTATCCCTCCCTGCTGAAGCAGGGATCCCTGCTCCCCTCTGCATTACACAGACACCTCTTAGCATTAGTTAACAGACCATATGCTGGCTATGGTCCATGCTGTGAGAAATGAGACAAAAGCAGAGCCCCCTTAGGGCCTTTGGAGCTAATCAACAGCTCAGCTGGTAATAACCTTCTGTTCTTTCCTTGGAAATGTTGTTTAAGAAGAGCTTGAACTAATGGAGAGCCTACTGTTTTGCTGATGGGCTGATAAATGCTGTGTAACTAAATGCTGTCTAAATCCCTGCTGGCTCCCTCAGTAGGGGAGCCCCTCCCTAAGCAGAGTGTCCTGCTGGGGTCTGGCCATGCCCCCGCCCCTCATCTCAGTACTGGGGGGGGGGGGGGCAGCTGCTCTAGCATCCCCAGCTTCAAGCCTGAGCCAATGCAGGCACGTGCCTGTATTTCCTTAGTCCAGAGGGGATGTCTTTTCAGTTACAAACTGATTCAGCTTAGGCAGGTTAGACTAACCTGCAAAGATTGAATCAATCTTTGAATCAAGCAATTCAGACTCAGGCTTTTTGAATGCCTGTCCTTAGTCTCAAATTTTAAAACTAACTGCCTGGCAGCAGCAGTGACATTTCTATTCAGGCGTCTGAGGAAGTGAATTGACCTAATGCATTGATTTTCACTCCACAGGTGTTAATGACTAGCCTTCAAACAAGTACCCAGCCTCGCTAACCTCATCACCAGAAGCAAACTTCCTATGGCCCAAAACACACCGAATGTATCCAGACTATGCCATGACGAGAAATATAAAAACTTCCAACATATCTCCATCACCCTCACAATTCCTACACCCCACAACAGAACCATCAGCATTCCCGGATCTTACAGATACCCTTCCAAAAATGTAATATATCTCATCCAATGCACCAAATGCCCTGATGGAAAATACGTAGGAGAGACCAAACAACAACTGCACACCAGAATGTTTGCACGCCGGAAATCTATCAAAGACAAGAATATCCAATCACCTGTGGGGGCACATTTCTCACAAGAAAACCACTCTCTCTCCAATCTCTCAGTTATAATTCTCAAAGGAAACTTACAAAACACCTTTCACAGACAAGCCTATGAACTTTACTTCATCAACTTCCTGGATACTAAAAATCATGGACTAAATATAGACAGTGGATTTATGACACATAATGTGCCTAATATCTGCATCCCCAGGTACCTCTCCGCTCTTTACCAACTATATTTATTCCCCTCTCCCCCCATCATTCCCAGCCTGTCTCTCACCCACTGACTCCTCAGTTTATATCTTCACTAAATGCCTGTCTTGCCTGCACACCACCCTCTGGCTTGTTTACTATTCATTCCATAAAGGAAGAGCACACACCAACTGCAGATGCTTCCTCAGCCTGAGAAAGGGTATTTATGTCCAAAAGCTTGCTAAGAATTTTTCCAACTATTTGAGTTGGTCTAATAAAAGATATCAGATTTACACAAAGAACCTTAATGACTAGCTCTTCTTTTAAATGGTCTTGATGTTCCACTAATTAAGGTAATCTTTCTTCTGGCAGTTCTACTGTTTGTTAGCTACTCCTGTTCTCTCTCAGACTTTTTAGCTCTTTTCAAATTCATAGATCTGCCCATGAAGGTCAGTCTTCAGCAGCAGCTACAATTTCAACTTTTAGTTGAACATCAAAGGGAGGGGGGATGAGCTGAAGATTAGTCTCTGCCCCTCTTCTATGCAGCCATAACCCTGGGGAAAAAAATGTCTTTCATTCTGCATTTGAGAGTGTGTGGTATGCGAGAAACTACAGTATTCAACAAACGGCTGAGTAAAGCTATAGTAAAAATGTACTTGATGTTTCCTGTACAGTTTTGTGTTAGCTGTATTCATACTCATTTTGAAAAACAAAACAAAACAAAACTAAGCTTCTTTGTGATATCACCTTGTCAAGGAAGAGAGAAACAGCTTATTCCCCAGTATACCAAGAAGGACATTTACAGTTGCTCTGTGCACTTTTCAGTGCCATCTGCACTTCGGCAAGAATTTGATCTTGTAAACTGGTGTGATGTTCTTCACACATGCTTTTAGGAAGCAGTCTGCTGATTTTTTTTTTCTACATTAAAGTGTCTCTTCTCCTATTGATGGAATAACCCATATAAATACACAGATCTTAATAGCAGGGTAAATCATTAAACTTGCATATTTTCCTGTTTAAAATATCCTCTTGTTTATCTCTAAGCTGTCATTTTCTAGGGCAGCTTGAGCAACTTCAACATTCATATAGTTAAAAAAATACTATCCTAAACAACTGCTGCAAGCCAGCAGTTCTAAACTAAGTTAAAAAACATGTGTGGAAGCAGTTTTCTAAATCTTTAAAACATTTTTACTCTTTGCATTCTGAAATAAACTCTTGAGCAATCTGTTTCCTTCTAAAATGTTTTATTTCCTCTTTCTATGCAGACATTAGGTTGTTATTGTACAGTCACCAGGACTGATCTTAAGGCTTTAGAAAAAAGAGCAATAAAGAACATATTTGAAAAAAAGAGCAATGTATGGAATTTGTGAACATATTTTTCCTCCAAACATGAAGAGAAAGAAATGTAGATCAAATTTTGGCCTACTCTCCTCTGACAAATTCCCTTTAACTTTCTTTTTCCTTTTGTTGGAGCAAAATTTTAAGTATAGGTGCTGCCAATGCATGAACTCAGTTTGATTGAGAGTGGAAAATTCCATGCAGGGCCTGAGTTACCCCTTCTATGACCTCAGGAGCTGTCAATCAGCCCTGACCCACTTTCAGCTCTGAGCAGACTCAGTTGCTATGCAGATCTTAGTGCAGAGCATGCCCAGTGTATGACTGGAATGAGGTAATACCTCTAGAAATTTCTCTTAGCCAAGCAGCCTGATTGGCTATAGGGCTGCTATAAAAGGTCTGAGGGCCCCTCCCTCTGGGGGGAGAAGATCGCGTCACTGCAGACAGAGGCTGGTGTTTCTAGGGACTGTCTGGCAGTCAGGCTCTTGGGCCTACTGGTCTCCTTCCCCAGATTAGCACTCTGTGCTGGTTAGAGCGATTGTGATTTTGATCTCCTGGTTCCTGATTCAATTTGACTGATTGCTGACTACGATTTTGGACCATCCCACTACGATTTCACCTCAACATTCTGGCATCCTGACCTCGGCATTACTCTACGACTACTCGATCGTCCACCAATATTGGACTGGCGTCACGTCTCGTTTTCATCATTCACCGTGTTACAGTTAGTTTGTTGTTTGTGTTATCCACTCAATGAGCTGTTGACCAGCCCTGGGACTAGGTCTTTGACTGAACCTCGTGGGCCAACAGACCCCTTTGTTGTTCTTGTTGTTGTTGTAAACTGTAACTGAAGATATCGTTCTCCTACGCACCTAAGCGTAAGTCAAATAAATTCACAACTTGTTTAAGAAACCGCTACGCTTCCCGTGCCTCAGTTCTCCATAGCCAATAGAACCCGGCCTGTTACCGTGTCTAATTGCCACCCCGGCCCACCGTGACTCTGGGGTTTGGTTCCCCACCCCGGGACATGGCGTCACGAACAGGATACATGGGAGGTGAACTGGAGACTGAGTGGATAAAAAACTGCCCATGGAGCAGTGGGAATCGCCAGGCGACTGAACTGAGCGATGTGTGGGATCATCTAAACTACCACCAAGCTGTAAATCCAGCGGGGGAGACTATGAGCGGGTATCTGTCCCTCCGGGGAGATGACGGGGAAGGAAAAGCTATCCGGCTCACCCCAGGAGCTCTGGGCTGTGTTTTAAAAGATCCGAGGGCTGTGTATCGCCCGAAGGGAGACACTGGATCTCTGGCCGTATTAAAGAAAAAAGCTCCGGCTGTGGCTAAATCCCATCCAGACCGGGAATTTGCAAAGTGCATACAGTATATGAAAAAAGGGGGTGAGGATACTCCTCCCGACGAATTTAATTGTCCGAGCCTTACGTGTGGGTCAAGGGGGCACGAGCTCCTGGTTAAATTGCGAGAGAATTTGGAGAAGAACGGGAGAAAAATAAAGTGGACAGGAGAAAAGTGGAAGAAAGGCTGCATAATAAACATTTTATTCAGAGAGTACGTAGCCTTATTAAGGGAGCTTACAGACACCAGAGCACAGCTCATGTCCACAACAAAAGCCGCCAGCAAAATTATAGCTGAGAGGCCATTACAACATGGCGCCGGCCATGCGGCGAGAGCACCAGAAAGCATGCTGACGCCACAGCGTCCAGCTCCGCCCATACCCAGCCCATCTCACGTCAAGGCACCGCCTACGATCCCGCCCACCTGGGATCCGCCCCCCGCCACAGCGCCACCCACTGAAATTACGTCGCCACCCCCATACATCAGCCAGCGCCCCCTGGAGGATACAAAAGAAAAGTGCAATCACATTCGCAGCTCGGAAAGAAACATTGTAGCTCAAGACTTGGAACCAGATGTGATAAGTGAAACAAGTAACCAAATGGGCAATGATAAAGACAGAAGTATAGAAAACACTAGTGGAACCATGGAAAAGAATATGGAACCTGAAATGACTTTCGCATATCCAGTAGCTGTACAGAAGTATACTATGGGACCTAATGGACAGCAGCAAACGACCACAACCACCAGGTCTAGAACAAGATCGGAAATGAATGAACTCAAAAAGGAAACTAGTATTAAAAATGAGGAGACTCCTATAGCCTGGCTAGGAAGGCTAGTGGCTGAAGCTGGGAGTGAGTTAGTAGACAGGGAAGAAGCCTTGCAACTGGTTAGGAATGCAGCCTGGAGTCGAGCAAAGGTGGTGGATCCAGTCCCTGTGTTAGCGAATCATTATTGGCCCATTCCTTTGCCAGCACTTGCAGTGGAGGCGTTACAACGAAAAGTTCATGCATGGCATGAAGGAATAGTAAATAAAACCAATGCCACTGCATTGATACATGCGGTTATTGGAGCATCCTATGCTCTTTGGAATCCCGTCTTTAGGCCATTAAACCTTACCCTAGATCAAGTGCAAGGAGCTTGGCCACATCGCTACGCCACTACGCCAGGGGATGTTCCATGCTTAGCAGAAGCCATAGAAGCAGCATCAGAAATTTATGGAGGAAATTTGACCATCACCATCAGGTTATTACTGAGTCCCTCCATAAATGGGCCTGTGATGCATACCCTAGGGTTATTAGACCAATTGCAGGGAGCGATGCGACCCAGACCCCAAAAGAGTGCATACCCTACTACAAAGGAAGAAGACGAGCTAGAACAAGTATACCCTATTGGGAGTCCCAACAGCCATTACCTCCGACCAGTTGAAAATAAAACTTACCATCAGACTTATCAGAGGGAAGTAAATAGAAGTCCCCCACAAACAAGAATGAATCATCAACCACAAAAGTCACCGCCAAAAAATCCCAGGAATTCCTCAAGCTATCCATTCTTTCAACGCACGCCACTGAAAAGAGCCATATTCGCTTTCTTGATGGAGAAGTCAGGTCTGTCAAAGAAGCAATTACGATTACTTGGAGGGGAGGGACAACGGACTTTAGCCAGGACATTGGGTTTCCAGGAAAAGGGAAAGCCAAAAAACGAGTAAGCGCTGTCGGCGGGAGTCCAACGACCGGCAGCTACGCCAACTCGGTGAAACAAGACGGCGAACGGACAACGGACCCAGATGATGAAATAACCCTTGAAACGATGATACGAAATCCGGAAAGTCACAACAGGTTGAAGGTAGAACAAGGAGTAGAGATAGATCATCAGAAGGAAGAAGCGTCAGAAGATGATGGCGTTAACGGTATGGAGAAAGAGAGATCACGGGTTTTAAGAGAAGAAGGTGATGTAGCGATAAATCACTTGGAAAATTTCAGTGATGACCCACGGCCGTATTCAGTGGTAAAGATTCGAGATCCGGAGGAACCAACTAAATTAGTCCCCACGAAGTTTTTGTTAGACACAGGGGCACAGGTAAATGTAATAAGAGCAACGATTCCACACATTAGGACGAGTCGGGTAATGCGAGTGCAAGGGTTGAACACGGCCACCCTAACGAATAGGGTAAAGATCTTAGTAGAAGGATACCAGAAGAGTCTAGGTGCAGTATTGGGAAGCATGAATATCTTGGGAGTCCCCGGAATAAAGATGTTGAACTTAAAGGAAAAAGTGATGGAGGCATTACCCATAAACATTATCGCAACTCACGAAAGACATAGACCCAAGTTGAAGATCCTTTCTTCCTGGAGGTATAGCCCTATTCCCACAAAGGACAAGCTTAGGGAGCCGTTGGAAAAGGTCTTGAAACACTTGGAAGATCAAGGGTCTATTACCGCTATCTCAGCGAGCACAAGATTATCCCCAGGTTGGGGCATAGCAAAACCAGGAAAGCCATCTGAAGTCAGGTTAGTCGTGGACTACAGGGAGGTGAATAAACGTTGTACTGAACTGGCGCAACCCACTTCGTGCAATTTGATTCAAAGTTTGAGAGAGATGGCCGAATACCAGGCAGAGAAATGGCTGGGAACTACTTTGGATCTGAAGGACATGTTTTTTTCAATTCCCATCCAGGATGACGACGGAGTGCTGAATATGTGTGTGGGAGGTCAAATGTTCCAATGGAATGTATGCCCCCAGGGATATCGGAACGCCCCAGCGTTGGCCACTGCTGCAATGAACTGTAGCTTTGAAAAGTTCTGCCACGATAACCCGGACAGTAAACAGGTGGAGATGTGAAGCTACATTGATGATGTGGCCATAATGGGCAGAAAAGAAGGAGTAGTCAGGAAGGTCACTCAAGATCTGGTAGAGCATCTCTCAAAAGATGGATGGTCGATAAATTTAAGAAAGTCGAAATTAGATCCAACCCCTGAAATTGAATTCTTAGGAACGCTATTCAAAGAGGGAAGGCGGTATGGAGTGTCTCATGGGGAAAAAGACGTTACTAGTTTGTTAAAGAATAAAATCCCCAAAACAAAGGCTGAATTCCAGTCCATATTAGGTAAATTAAATTGGCTGAGACACTACATCTTACCTGAACATTTGCCAGTATTGTCAAGAATCCAGCAACAGATCAGGGACAAATCAAGAAGAAGAGTACCGTGGACGGGAAGAGACACAAAAGCTTTGGAGAAACTATTAAATACCGTTGAAGAGACTTCTCTAAGCGCTATAAATTTTTCAACTCCTATGATAGTAACCGTAGGATTCTCAGATGAGCACCTATTTTCCACCGTAAAGAACTCTAATGGGAATCTAGTATATACTGCACATAAGACAATTCATTCCGCCCAACATCGATACGGAACTATTGGTAAAATGCTGCTGGCCGCTCAATTAGTGGAACCATTATCAGTAGGACACGGGAAATTTCAAGCGGTAGGAGCCACTCTACTCCCACGGTTACTCCACAATCGACCGGACCCATGTTTCCAAGGGGATTTATCCACTTGGAGTACTCTAGTGCTAAGCCATTTATACCACTGGCACCATTGGAAACATGCGGATATAACACCTTTAGAACCGACGAAACCCGAGGAAAAAGTCATTTTATACGGGACTATGGAACCTGCGTGGATGGCTTCAGACGGTACCACCCGAGAGGGAGGAAGATATGGGTATTATTGTAACCCCTGCCGAATACATCAGGTCTACCAGGGAGGCGAGTCAGCCCAGCGAAATGAACTTTTAGGATTTAAAGAACTACTGCTACACTGTTTTACATGTCACAATGGGACCCTTCCAGTTCCAGTTCTTGCTGTAGATTCCCAATACATCTATAACATTGTTACCGGCCGAGCTTCGGCATCCGAGAATCTTGATGTATGGGAAGGGATCTATGGTCTACTGATTGAAATCGAAGTACTGCCCCTGAAAAAACACACCCGGTCGCATACCACTGACACTGATCCGGTGCACGAAGTCATAGATAAAATATTGCAGGAACCAAGCTGCCCCGAACAAGTAGCAGTCAATGAGTCTATATGTGTAGATCCCTATTTAACATGGCTACATGAACATTGGAATCACCCAGGATCTCGAGCATGTCACGAGCGATGGAATCGGATAGTGAAAGGAAATCCAAGATATGGCCATTCACAGGATTGGAGAAGAATAGTGCTAGCATGCAAAACCTGCGCCAAAGAGAAGTGCCATCCTACGGGAAACACAAAGGGCGTATTTGATAAGAAAAAGTTTGCTCCAGGAAAAACATGGCAAGTCGATCTGTTAGGACCATTGCCTGAAACCGCTAGTCCAAACAAAGGATTAATAGTAGTGGACCTAGGAACACGGCAAATTACTGTAGTCCCATTAACAAAGACCCATGCTGCAGCCGTGATATCAGCATTAATAGCTATATTTTCTGTCTGGAAGGTACCGGATGTCATTCAATCGGATAGAGGGCCGCCGTTTACTTCTACAGCAGTAGAAAAATTTGCCATATTATATAATGTACACTGGCATCACCATATACCCTACCATCCGCAGTCAAATGGTGTAGTAGAGAGAGCTGTAGGGTTATACAAAGAAGCATTACGAACCCGAGGGAACGGAACATATAAAGGCTGGGTAAAGCAAAATCATGAAGTACTTATAAACCTAAACGCTGATAAAGAACTTTGGAGCACAAGAGATATTATACCAACAGATCCTTGGAAACCGAAATTCCAACCTTCGGAACTCGTGTGGGTCACTCTTCCAGACCCACGAAACAAACACCCAAAAGTCCTGACAGGGGTAATAATTACGCCAGAGATGTACCCAAACACTTACTTAGTTGAACTTGAAGAAAGTGGTCAAAACATTATAACCCACCACAATTGGTTGACCCGAAGGGCGACAAAACAACCGATAAATAAGATAGGCCCTTAAAGTAATGTAAGTTAAGACAATATGAGAAAATCTGTTCTGTCTGATTACGTTTTATATTTCAGAACAAGAGCGACCGAACCTACGGAACGTGAAGTTCTTCAATCAAACCATCAACCTAACGAAATCGTCGAATCAGGACCATCAAGGCATGATGGGGACAATTAGACTGTTTTATTGTATATTTTGTATATATGTTACCATTACTTTAATTCAGAGCACGAATAGCTCTGGCAGAACTTGCAGAGCAAGTTGAGCTGTTAGCTAACGAGACGGCTACCGGGTTCGAGCTGATAGATAGACAGCTCCAATCCACCTCTCGTATGACGATGCAGAACAAATTGGCATTGGATACCCTACTAATCCAAGAAGGAGGGTTATGTCAATATCTTAACCTATCACACGAGATGTGTTGCATTGCCATTCCGAATATATCCATCCCCCTCCAAAAACAGGTAATAAAAATCCGGAAAATAGCGAAGGAGGTCAATGCTGTTTCTGGCATCGGAAAGGGATGGTTGTCACGGATCTTTAAATGGCTGGGATGGGACGTGTCATCATGGGTGATGAATTTGTTAACCCCTTTGTTATCCTTTTTGATAGTTATTATTGTTATAACCACGTTAGTTTGTTGTGTATTTAAGTGTGTCAGAAAGCAAATGTCGGATTTGTCGGTCTTCGTCTATACTCGTATACCGACTCACATAACCTTGACCGAGGAAGTTGAAAATGAAGGAGATTACGAGCTCTAAGATAACATTCCTGGTTCTTGCATTGACAGCAAGGGGGCATGTTGGAGCAAAATTTTAAGTATAGGTGCTGCCAATGCATGAACTCAGTTTGATTGAGAGTGGAAAATTCCATGCAGGGCCTGAGTTACCCCTTCTATGACCTCAGGAGCTGTCAATCAGCCCTGACCCACTTTCAGCTCTGAGCAGACTCAGTTGCTATGCAGATCTTAGTGCAGAGCATGCCCAGTGTACGACTGGAATGAGGTAATACCTCTAGAAATTTCTCTTAGCCAAGCAGCCTGATTGGCTATAGGGCTGCTATAAAAGGTCTGAGGGCCCCTCCCTCTGGGGGGAGAAGATCGCGTCACTGCAGACAGAGGCTGGTGTTTCTAGGGACTGTCTGGCAGTCAGGCTCTTGGGCCTACTGGTCTCCTTCCCCAGATTAGCACTCTGTGCTGGTTAGAGCGATTGTGATTTTGATCTCCTGGTTCCTGATTCAATTTGACTGATTGCTGACTACGATTTTGGACCATCCCACTACGATTTCACCTCAACATTCTGGCATCCTGACCTCGGCATTACTCTACGACTACTCGATCGTCCACCAATATTGGACTGGCGTCACGTCTCGTTTTCATCATTCACCGTGTTACAGTTAGTTTGTTGTTTGTGTTATCCACTCAATGAGCTGTTGACCAGCCCTGGGACTAGGTCTTTGACTGAACCTCGTGGGCCAACAGACCCCTTTGTTGTTCTTGTTGTTGTTGTTGTAAACTGTAACTGAAGATATCGTTCTCCTACGCACCTAAGCGTAAGTCAAATAAATTCACAACTTGTTTAAGAAACTGCTACGCTTCCCGTGCCTCAGTTCTCCATAGCCAATAGAACCCGGCCTGTTACCGTGTCTAATTGCCACCCCGGCCCACCGTGACTCTGGGGTTTGGTTCCCCACCCCGGGACATGGCGTCACGAACAGGATACATGGGAGGTGAACTGGAGACTGAGTGGATAAAAAACTGCCCATGGAGCAGTGGGAATCGCCAGGCGACTGAACTGAGCGATGTGTGGGATCATCTAAACTACCACCAAGCTGTAAATCCAGCGGGGGAGACTATGAGCGGGTATCTGTCCCTCCGGGGAGATGACGGGGAAGGAAAAGCTATCCGGCTCACCCCAGGAGCTCTGGGCTGTGTTTTAAAAGATCCGAGGGCTGTGTATCGCCCGAAGGGAGACACTGGATCTCTGGCCGTATTAAAGAAAAAAGCTCCGGCTGTGGCTAAATCCCATCCAGACCGGGAATTTGCAAAGTGCATACAGTATATGAAAAAAGGGGGTGAGGATACTCCTCCCGACGAATTTAATTGTCCGAGCCTTACGTGTGGGTCAAGGGGGCACGAGCTCCTGGTTAAATTGCGAGAGAATTTGGAGAAGAACGGGAGAAAAATAAAGTGGACAGGAGAAAAGTGGAAGAAAGGCTGCATAATAAACATTTTATTCAGAGAGTACGTAGCCTTATTAAGGGAGCTTACAGACACCAGAGCACAGCTCATGTCCACAACAAAAGCCGCCAGCAAAATTATAGCTGAGAGGCCATTACAACATGGCGCCGGCCATGCGGCGAGAGCACCAGAAAGCATGCTGACGCCACAGCGTCCAGCTCCGCCCATACCCAGCCCATCTCACGTCAAGGCACCGCCTACGATCCCGCCCACCTGGGATCCGCCCCCCGCCACAGCGCCACCCACTGAAATTACGTCGCCACCCCCATACATCAGCCAGCGCCCCCTGGAGGATACAAAAGAAAAGTGCAATCACATTCGCAGCTCGGAAAGAAACATTGTAGCTCAAGACTTGGAACCAGATGTGATAAGTGAAACAAGTAACCAAATGGGCAATGATAAAGACAGAAGTATAGAAAACACTAGTGGAACCATGGAAAAGAATATGGAACCTGAAATGACTTTCGCATATCCAGTAGCTGTACAGAAGTATACTATGGGACCTAATGGACAGCAGCAAACGACCACAACCACCAGGTCTAGAACAAGATCGGAAATGAATGAACTCAAAAAGGAAACTAGTATTAAAAATGAGGAGACTCCTATAGCCTGGCTAGGAAGGCTAGTGGCTGAAGCTGGGAGTGAGTTAGTAGACAGGGAAGAAGCCTTGCAACTGGTTAGGAATGCAGCCTGGAGTCGAGCAAAGGTGGTGGATCCAGTCCCTGTGTTAGCGAATCATTATTGGCCCATTCCTTTGCCAGCACTTGCAGTGGAGGCGTTACAACGAAAAGTTCATGCATGGCATGAAGGAATAGTAAATAAAACCAATGCCACTGCATTGATACATGCGGTTATTGGAGCATCCTATGCTCTTTGGAATCCCGTCTTTAGGCCATTAAACCTTACCCTAGATCAAGTGCAAGGAGCTTGGCCACATCGCTACGCCACTACGCCAGGGGATGTTCCATGCTTAGCAGAAGCCATAGAAGCAGCATCAGAAATTTATGGAGGAAATTTGACCATCACCATCAGGTTATTACTGAGTCCCTCCATAAATGGGCCTGTGATGCATACCCTAGGGTTATTAGACCAATTGCAGGGAGCGATGCGACCCAGACCCCAAAAGAGTGCATACCCTACTACAAAGGAAGAAGACGAGCTAGAACAAGTATACCCTATTGGGAGTCCCAACAGCCATTACCTCCGACCAGTTGAAAATAAAACTTACCATCAGACTTATCAGAGGGAAGTAAATAGAAGTCCCCCACAAACAAGAATGAATCATCAACCACAAAAGTCACCGCCAAAAAATCCCAGGAATTCCTCAAGCTATCCATTCTTTCAACGCACGCCACTGAAAAGAGCCATATTCGCTTTCTTGATGGAGAAGTCAGGTCTGTCAAAGAAGCAATTACGATTACTTGGAGGGGAGGGACAACGGACTTTAGCCAGGACATTGGGTTTCCAGGAAAAGGGAAAGCCAAAAAACGAGTAAGCGCTGTCGGCGGGAGTCCAACGACCGGCAGCTACGCCAACTCGGTGAAACAAGACGGCGAACGGACAACGGACCCAGATGATGAAATAACCCTTGAAACGATGATACGAAATCCGGAAAGTCACAACAGGTTGAAGGTAGAACAAGGAGTAGAGATAGATCATCAGAAGGAAGAAGCGTCAGAAGATGATGGCGTTAACGGTATGGAGAAAGAGAGATCACGGGTTTTAAGAGAAGAAGGTGATGTAGCGATAAATCACTTGGAAAATTTCAGTGATGACCCACGGCCGTATTCAGTGGTAAAGATTCGAGATCCGGAGGAACCAACTAAATTAGTCCCCACGAAGTTTTTGTTAGACACAGGGGCACAGGTAAATGTAATAAGAGCAACGATTCCACACATTAGGACGAGTCGGGTAATGCGAGTGCAAGGGTTGAACACGGCCACCCTAACGAATAGGGTAAAGATCTTAGTAGAAGGATACCAGAAGAGTCTAGGTGCAGTATTGGGAAGCATGAATATCTTGGGAGTCCCCGGAATAAAGATGTTGAACTTAAAGGAAAAAGTGATGGAGGCATTACCCATAAACATTATCGCAACTCACGAAAGACATAGACCCAAGTTGAAGATCCTTTCTTCCTGGAGGTATAGCCCTATTCCCACAAAGGACAAGCTTAGGGAGCCGTTGGAAAAGGTCTTGAAACACTTGGAAGATCAAGGGTCTATTACCGCTATCTCAGCGAGCACAAGATTATCCCCAGGTTGGGGCATAGCAAAACCAGGAAAGCCATCTGAAGTCAGGTTAGTCGTGGACTACAGGGAGGTGAATAAACGTTGTACTGAACTGGCGCAACCCACTTCGTGCAATTTGATTCAAAGTTTGAGAGAGATGGCCGAATACCAGGCAGAGAAATGGCTGGGAACTACTTTGGATCTGAAGGACATGTTTTTTTCAATTCCCATCCAGGATGACGACGGAGTGCTGAATATGTGTGTGGGAGGTCAAATGTTCCAATGGAATGTATGCCCCCAGGGATATCGGAACGCCCCAGCGTTGGCCACTGCTGCAATGAACTGTAGCTTTGAAAAGTTCTGCCACGATAACCCGGACAGTAAACAGGTGGAGATGTGAAGCTACATTGATGATGTGGCCATAATGGGCAGAAAAGAAGGAGTAGTCAGGAAGGTCACTCAAGATCTGGTAGAGCATCTCTCAAAAGATGGATGGTCGATAAATTTAAGAAAGTCGAAATTAGATCCAACCCCTGAAATTGAATTCTTAGGAACGCTATTCAAAGAGGGAAGGCGGTATGGAGTGTCTCATGGGGAAAAAGACGTTACTAGTTTGTTAAAGAATAAAATCCCCAAAACAAAGGCTGAATTCCAGTCCATATTAGGTAAATTAAATTGGCTGAGACACTACATCTTACCTGAACATTTGCCAGTATTGTCAAGAATCCAGCAACAGATCAGGGACAAATCAAGAAGAAGAGTACCGTGGACGGGAAGAGACACAAAAGCTTTGGAGAAACTATTAAATACCGTTGAAGAGACTTCTCTAAGCGCTATAAATTTTTCAACTCCTATGATAGTAACCGTAGGATTCTCAGATGAGCACCTATTTTCCACCGTAAAGAACTCTAATGGGAATCTAGTATATACTGCACATAAGACAATTCATTCCGCCCAACATCGATACGGAACTATTGGTAAAATGCTGCTGGCCGCTCAATTAGTGGAACCATTATCAGTAGGACACGGGAAATTTCAAGCGGTAGGAGCCACTCTACTCCCACGGTTACTCCACAATCGACCGGACCCATGTTTCCAAGGGGATTTATCCACTTGGAGTACTCTAGTGCTAAGCCATTTATACCACTGGCACCATTGGAAACATGCGGATATAACACCTTTAGAACCGACGAAACCCGAGGAAAAAGTCATTTTATACGGGACTATGGAACCTGCGTGGATGGCTTCAGACGGTACCACCCGAGAGGGAGGAAGATATGGGTATTATTGTAACCCCTGCCGAATACATCAGGTCTACCAGGGAGGCGAGTCAGCCCAGCGAAATGAACTTTTAGGATTTAAAGAACTACTGCTACACTGTTTTACATGTCACAATGGGACCCTTCCAGTTCCAGTTCTTGCTGTAGATTCCCAATACATCTATAACATTGTTACCGGCCGAGCTTCGGCATCCGAGAATCTTGATGTATGGGAAGGGATCTATGGTCTACTGATTGAAATCGAAGTACTGCCCCTGAAAAAACACACCCGGTCGCATACCACTGACACTGATCCGGTGCACGAAGTCATAGATAAAATATTGCAGGAACCAAGCTGCCCCGAACAAGTAGCAGTCAATGAGTCTATATGTGTAGATCCCTATTTAACATGGCTACATGAACATTGGAATCACCCAGGATCTCGAGCATGTCACGAGCGATGGAATCGGATAGTGAAAGGAAATCCAAGATATGGCCATTCACAGGATTGGAGAAGAATAGTGCTAGCATGCAAAACCTGCGCCAAAGAGAAGTGCCATCCTACGGGAAACACAAAGGGCGTATTTGATAAGAAAAAGTTTGCTCCAGGAAAAACATGGCAAGTCGATCTGTTAGGACCATTGCCTGAAACCGCTAGTCCAAACAAAGGATTAATAGTAGTGGACCTAGGAACACGGCAAATTACTGTAGTCCCATTAACAAAGACCCATGCTGCAGCCGTGATATCAGCATTAATAGCTATATTTTCTGTCTGGAAGGTACCGGATGTCATTCAATCGGATAGAGGGCCGCCGTTTACTTCTACAGCAGTAGAAAAATTTGCCATATTATATAATGTACACTGGCATCACCATATACCCTACCATCCGCAGTCAAATGGTGTAGTAGAGAGAGCTGTAGGGTTATACAAAGAAGCATTACGAACCCGAGGGAACGGAACATATAAAGGCTGGGTAAAGCAAAATCATGAAGTACTTATAAACCTAAACGCTGATAAAGAACTTTGGAGCACAAGAGATATTATACCAACAGATCCTTGGAAACCGAAATTCCAACCTTCGGAACTCGTGTGGGTCACTCTTCCAGACCCACGAAACAAACACCCAAAAGTCCTGACAGGGGTAATAATTACGCCAGAGATGTACCCAAACACTTACTTAGTTGAACTTGAAGAAAGTGGTCAAAACATTATAACCCACCACAATTGGTTGACCCGAAGGGCGACAAAACAACCGATAAATAAGATAGGCCCTTAAAGTAATGTAAGTTAAGACAATATGAGAAAATCTGTTCTGTCTGATTACGTTTTATATTTCAGAACAAGAGCGACCGAACCTACGGAACGTGAAGTTCTTCAATCAAACCATCAACCTAACGAAATCGTCGAATCAGGACCATCAAGGCATGATGGGGACAATTAGACTGTTTTATTGTATATTTTGTATATATGTTACCATTACTTTAATTCAGAGCACGAATAGCTCTGGCAGAACTTGCAGAGCAAGTTGAGCTGTTAGCTAACGAGACGGCTACCGGGTTCGAGCTGATAGATAGACAGCTCCAATCCACCTCTCGTATGACGATGCAGAACAAATTGGCATTGGATACCCTACTAATCCAAGAAGGAGGGTTATGTCAATATCTTAACCTATCACACGAGATGTGTTGCATTGCCATTCCGAATATATCCATCCCCCTCCAAAAACAGGTAATAAAAATCCGGAAAATAGCGAAGGAGGTCAATGCTGTTTCTGGCATCGGAAAGGGATGGTTGTCACGGATCTTTAAATGGCTGGGATGGGACGTGTCATCATGGGTGATGAATTTGTTAACCCCTTTGTTATCCTTTTTGATAGTTATTATTGTTATAACCACGTTAGTTTGTTGTGTATTTAAGTGTGTCAGAAAGCAAATGTCGGATTTGTCGGTCTTCGTCTATACTCGTATACCGACTCACATAACCTTGACCGAGGAAGTTGAAAATGAAGGAGATTACGAGCTCTAAGATAACATTCCTGGTTCTTGCATTGACAGCAAGGGGGCATGTTGGAGCAAAATTTTAAGTATAGGTGCTGCCAATGCATGAACTCAGTTTGATTGAGAGTGGAAAATTCCATGCAGGGCCTGAGTTACCCCTTCTATGACCTCAGGAGCTGTCAATCAGCCCTGACCCACTTTCAGCTCTGAGCAGACTCAGTTGCTATGCAGATCTTAGTGCAGAGCATGCCCAGTGTACGACTGGAATGAGGTAATACCTCTAGAAATTTCTCTTAGCCAAGCAGCCTGATTGGCTATAGGGCTGCTATAAAAGGTCTGAGGGCCCCTCCCTCTGGGGGGAGAAGATCGCGTCACTGCAGACAGAGGCTGGTGTTTCTAGGGACTGTCTGGCAGTCAGGCTCTTGGGCCTACTGGTCTCCTTCCCCAGATTAGCACTCTGTGCTGGTTAGAGCGATTGTGATTTTGATCTCCTGGTTCCTGATTCAATTTGACTGATTGCTGACTACGATTTTGGACCATCCCACTACGATTTCACCTCAACATTCTGGCATCCTGACCTCGGCATTACTCTACGACTACTCGATCGTCCACCAATATTGGACTGGCGTCACGTCTCGTTTTCATCATTCACCGTGTTACAGTTAGTTTGTTGTTTGTGTTATCCACTCAATGAGCTGTTGACCAGCCCTGGGACTAGGTCTTTGACTGAACCTCGTGGGCCAACAGACCCCTTTGTTGTTCTTGTTGTTGTTGTTGTAAACTGTAACTGAAGACATCGTTCTCCTACGCACCTAAGCGTAAGTCAAATAAATTCACAACTTGTTTAAGAAACCGCTACGCTTCCCGTGCCTCAGTTCTCCATAGCCAATAGAACCCGGCCTGTTACCGTGTCTAATTGCCACCCCGGCCCACCATGACTCTGGGGTTTGGTTCCCCACCCCGGGACACCTTTAATACTGAAAGACGATATAATAGTCAACAACGGGGTTAGACTCCACAATAGTGTTTCTATTTAGTGTTTTAGGATTCTTCCCTTTCTCCTATATTCTTGTTTTCAGTCATGTCACTCAGAACATTTCAGGATGCCAAAACAGAAAAGCCTTCTGGGTAAATTCTAGCTTCAAAACCCAAGACATAATTGCATGCCAAAAAATAAAAGATCTGGATGGGAGAGCTTTCTTGACAAGGTAATAACTAACAGATACACTAATCACTGGAATAGTAAGCTATATAAATACTTGAAAAGTAAGGTGGTTATGATAAAAGAACCCACATTGGACAGTGTTGGAGTGATGTTGTGATGGTCCAGGAAATGTGTGAGGGGCAAAGATTTTTCTGGTTGATGCCTTTTATTGAACCAACTACCTGGTTGGGATAAACTTAGACAAACTTTCATATGCAATGCATTCTTCTTCAGGTCACCTCTTGCATAATTTCTGGACCATTAGGGCTACCTACATCACTCTTACACTAAACTTAGGTCTCCTGCCCCCTAGTCCAGTGCTCTATGTAATAAACCTCATTGCTTCCACTGGCTGCAGTTATAAAGTGATCATATAATTGAATGTTAGTGTACTGACTCTTACAATTTCTATGAAAAAATATGGGAAATAAAAAGCTATGGATTAGTAATGGACAGAAGAGTAAATAGGAGTTAACTTACACAATTAGCTTCTGTTTTGAATTTACATTCCACTTCTTTCATATTTTTCAAAATCAGTGTCTTTGCTCTGCAATCAATACATAGAGAAAAGTAAACAAAACAGTCATTTTGAATTAAGGTAGGTATAGATGCCATACCTAAATATAGGATAGAAGCTACAGTGTTCTAACCATAGGATTTCTAGGATTTTCTGCACATTTAAAGCATTATTTCATACATTAAACAGGAAATAAAAAAAGAGGAATAGGCTTTTTGTGGGAAAAAATGTCCTTCCAATATATAAAAGCTAGACCACTGAGTAGGCTTACGTCTTGTAGCCTTTCTAAATCCTGGTATATTACTTTTAAATTTATGGCTTTGCTTTTTAAATTTAAAGCATAAATAATGGGACTTTTTGTAAAACTAAATTTTCAATTCTGTTAACCTGTTATCCACTGTATGCAGTATTGTGGTACCATCTGAAGATCTCTGGTCAGGATCAGATATTTGCTGTTTGAACAGCTTCCAGAACAAAATAAAAAACTCACTTGCACCTATATATCTAGTTAGTTTGCTCTTGATTTCCAATTAAATTATGTAATGTATGCCTCACTTCTTCAAAAGAAATAAAGGAATCACCTTGTTATCCAGCCCATAATTTATTTACCAACCACAAGGAAAATAAAAATGCCATGGAAAAAAACAAGATTACTACAGGAGTACAGGTTATGAAAGTTAATGCAATTGTAACTAGCACTACCTTACTGTGCTTGCATCAACATGTTCCATTAATGCACACAAATAAACTCTGGAGCTCATTGTTTCAGAGTGAATCACTCCCAGACGTGCTTGCCCGCTACCCCTGCACAGAACCACCCTCGTGCCTCAGCCAGTCTCTCCACAGCATGTGGAGCCCCATCAGAGCAACCCTGGGCTGGTTGCTCAGATAGGGTTCCATGTGCTGTGAAGCAGCTGGCTGGGGCACAAAGGGTGCTTCAGCACAGGGGCTGCCTGCTGGCTTGCCCTTCACTGAACCACCCTGTACCCCAGCCAACCAGAGCAGCATCCACACGTGGGCTGCTATGGACAAAATAACTCTGCAAAAGGGTAGTACTTGTATTTCACAAGTACCATCCTGCTCCAAAGTTTATTAGTTCATGCACCCTAACAGAGGCACACATGTAGGCACAGAGGCACTTACTACACAGTTAATTAGTCAACTGCACAGCAATGTCTCATGTAGATTCACCCTATCTGTACAAGCGACATAATATAGAATGGCAAAATGCTAACATTTCAATAGATGCTTCAACATTCAAAGACAATCTGCAACCAGTGGGATGGCTAGACAAACCCTTGTGGGGTCTGTTGCCCCTTCTACAGACTGTAGTGCACTGAATGTACTTTTATTCCATTGAATTTATATTTTTATTTGTTCTGAAACTTCCTATTCGTAGGTCTTTCTAGCCATCCTCATCAACAGATACTGCAAACTCCATTTTCATGAATGAGTGACATAAAGCATATTATTTAACAGCACAGTCTTAGAGTAGAATAATAAGGACCTTAAGCCTTGTGTGAGCTTTTATTACAAAGATAGTAGTTATATGTGACCTGATTCAGTGTCCACTGAAGTCAATGGAACGACTCCCATTTATTTCAATTAGTGCTGGATTGGATTCATGGTGCTTTATGCCAAACTACTTTCCCATTTCCCCCATGCAACCTCAAACATCTAGTCAGGGCCGTCCCTGGGGGTGGGGGTGAATCAGGACAACTGCCCCGGGCCCTGCAGTTTGGGGGGCCCCACGGAGCCTGGCAGAGCGGCTGCAGCAACTCCACGCTGCCACCAGCTTCATGCCCGGCCGCTCAGTACTGCTCCCACACCCTGCTGCCGAATCTGCTCCTGGCTTCCTTGCATATGGGGGCAGGGCCCTGCACAGGCTGATTTGCCTGGGCCCTGCACCCTGCTCAGATCATTTCTGCATCTAGTCAAAGGGTGTAAATGAAATTAGAACTTGGGCTTTTTCACATTAACAGAACTGTTCCTAAATTTACATTTTGTTCAGTAGCAGAAGGCTGCCAAAACTGCACTGATGAAATTCACCCAAACATTTTATACAGTACTAATCATCACTGAATGGTAGTACTATTTAGCTATTTACACCCCAATCCTACTAATTACCCTTCTAGGAGACCCCCATTAACTCCAATGGCATTGAATCAAGCCATATATACTAACCAACCCAAGTGGGATTTCATGAGTGTGCAGGCAGCCACCCACATAGGATAAGCAATTTGCAAACTTAGCAGTTTATGGATTAAATTTACTAGTACTGGAATGACCACTAACCTCAAAAAAATATTTTCCTTTGCTCAAAAACAAAAAAAAATACTATTTAGAGGTTTTGTGAAAATAATATGTATTCCATTTATGCTTCTCCTTTGCTCATTTTTTGTAACTTGTACTTAAAATCTACAGTGTGGTGTTTTCTCTTTTCATATTCAAATCATCTTGCTGTCTGCTTTTATTTCCATATTTTAAAAAGTGCAAAATGTCAGCTGGCACCCCCCTTAGTGCAGTTCCTAGGGGCCCATAACGAGACTTAATACCTAAAATTTACCAGACATCCTGCATTTTTTAATAAGCAAAAAGGATCTAATGGAAGGAAATTTATATTGATTTTATTCTAGGCTTAGTTTGAATCACAGAAATTTGTAATTATTAAAAATCATAAAATAATTCCACATTATGAACTGATTTTATAATTAACTGATGTCCAGTAAATGCATAGGTCTGCTTTTTTTTTTCATATTTGCATGGGGAAATTCCCTTTTATAAAAAAACAATAAAACACTTCATAAGGTCCACTTCAAGGCCATTATTACACTTAGTAGTTAGATGTTATGAAGAAGTTAAGTGATCTGTTTTAGTAACCTTATGGCTACAATTTTCTCCTAGTTACAATAAAATGAGGTTATTTAACCCAAAGTGCCACACTTCTATTGAATATGAAGCAATAAAAAGCAGACCCAACGATTTGCTTCTAGGCCATTTCAAGAGTAAATGATATCTCACCTGGGAAAGCGGAATATCATTATCAGTATAGTGCAGACAACTCCAAACAACAGTCCCACGTTAGCAGCAAAGCATATTGTAAACACGTAGGTACTAACCCATATGCTCTTTGAGGAAGGAAACAAAAGAATCGTTAATTTAAGCTACCACAATAATGTATATTTCATCAGTTGGAGACAAATATGTTAAAGCACAGGCAGTAGGTTCCCAGTTTGGAGGTTTATATTAGAATAATTGAACTGGCAAACAAGGAATATGGAAGTGTGAAAACTATGTCTTTCCCTTGGGGAAGATGGGTGATGTGACACTTTAATAAGCCTAATGGTCACAAAAGCACATTTTCTGAAGCATTTAAAATGACGTTTCTGCTGTGGAAATATTTTTCAGGCTGAAAATAACTGGCTTGCAGAAGTTTTATCTGTATTTCATTTTCTAATTTGGAAAGCTAATGACCACTTGTTTCCTGCACACATTTTAAAAACCTCTTTTTATATGATGCCATTTTGAACAATCATGCAACAAATAAAGATATGTCACTGAGGAATTGCAGGTCATATTTCACAAGGAAGTTGATTACAGGTGGCAGTTCTTAGGTTCCTAAAAAGTATAACTTGCTGGAAAATGGTTTATCAGGTCAGCAAAATTTTAATTTTTTTAAAATCAAATCCTGAAATAGAAATAAAAAATGAAGTCTCAAAATATTTTGATATTCAATATTCTCTCTCCACCCTAACAAAATTAATTGCGCTAGATAAAACCTTCAGTTTCAATAATTCTGTGTTGGCTTCTAATTTTTTTTTAAATAAAAATAAATATATTTTTAAACACAGTCACTCTGACCTGAAAAAAATTAAATATTTAATTCCAAAATGTCAGAATCAGGATACTTGTAATCCATTCTCATGGGAAGTTTTAGTTTTGTATTTGTTGAAAAATTCCTGACCAGATTTACTAAGTTTTCACAAAATTGAACAAAAGGCATTACAAACTAATAACTATCACTAATGAGTTTAACTGGCCTATCAGAAGATTTTATAATATGATTTCTTCCTTGGATGGATGATTGAATACCAAGACATTTAGTTCAGAAACACTAAAACACAGTTATATACTTTGGACCTACTCTTAGGAATTATGCCTGGGCAAGGACTGAATGATTTAGCTCTTCATTATCCAATATAAACCAAACATCATACACAAGGTAGAATGTTTCTCTCCATTCTTTACATGACCAGATTACAGCAAAAGGATTTCCAATCTTTCTTGAGTGATACATTTACAAAGCATTCTTTGAAAATAATGATAAATTCTAGATGCATTTTAAAATTAAAACTCTTCTACCAATTACTGTGCGTGTACATGTACAGAATAACTCTTGGAAAAACAAGCAGTCAGAACTGGTTAATCAGCGAGTCATTAAGTCTAGTGTTTAGGCTTTCCAACTATGCCTGCTATTCACCAAACTATTTATTACATGCAAAAAGCTAATGGAGAAACTTTGTATACCAAATATAAGTTGAATCAGACCAAATCTGTTCAGCTAATATGTATTCTTTACTGCTTTTCACACACAATTCCTTTAAGTTAAATTACAAATCTGAGTCTCAATACTACATGTCACTAACATCCCACCTAATTTTACCAGATATATGAAATGCAATAGTTCTCTACCCTTACTTTAAGTGATTAACTCATCACTGTGCTAGTCCTTCTCTATGTTGTTAATTCAATTTTTTTAAACTGCAAATTTTTCCTAGATTTTCATATTTCAGCTCTGTAGGAAATGTTTCGTATTCTGAGTTCTCATGGGTCTAAAACACCAGCTGGAGAAATGGCAGAAAGGAAAACCTTAAGCTAATTATAAAAAGTATTAGAAAGGATGGAATGGGAATAGAATTATGAAATCACATAAGCACTGGGTCGGAGGGGACCTCAAGGGCCATACAGTTCAAACCCCTGCATGAATCCAGGTTACACTATTCTTCATAATAAGAAAATGGCAAATGCTGGTCCTGCCTCTTCATGAAAATCTTGAATGAAGGAAATGTTATAGTTTTTCTGGGCAGCTTGTTCAATTATCCAACTGTTCTGACAATCAGAAAGGTTGTTTTCCTGAGAGTTAACATGAATCTACTTTGTTACAGATTATACCCATTGCTTCATATCTGGCCCTCTGTAACAAATAAGAACAGTTGCTCTCCCTCTTCTCAATGGCAGCCTTTCAAATATTTGAAAACTACTGTCCTGTTATTCCTTAACGTTCCTTTCTCCAAATTAGACATACCTAGTTCTCCCAATCTTTCCTCATACAGTTTCAATTCCAACCTCTTTATCATCTGTGTTACCTGCCCTTGAATCTTCTCTATTTTCTCTACATCCTTCCTAATATGCTGAGCTCTGCACTGTGCACACTACTCCAACAACCACACAGAGCCCATTTCTGGGTATTCAAAGCCAAAAATGTTGAGTACTGCTTATTCAACTGATATTTCTTACCCAGTTGATACAACTCTTGTCTAAGCACAGGAACACAATACTATGTTAGCATGTGGTCCTCTGTCAGAATATCTCTGTGATCATAGACTACAAGGTCTGTGAGAAAGGGACCATTATATGCTTATTTGTTAGTATGACATCTAGCACAATTACCCTAGGGCTTCTGGCCACAAAGGTCATATTATGTAATAAATAATAAAATACTCTTTTTCTCTACTAGGGATAAGGTTAGTGGATACTGCTGAATCTTTCTGTCAGGTTCATTTGTTGATAGGTAAACAATATGTACACTTATTGCAGCACCCCGTGCCATTGCAAATGTTTCAAAACTACAACAAGATAATGGAAGAGATGCTGGAAGAAACAAAAGCTGTACTTAATTTTAGGAAAGCTGGTGACTGCTATTTGGCAGTCTGGTGTTCTTCATCTTAGCTGTAACAAGAGACACCCAAGGTTTGAGAAGAAGAGCCAAAACAATCATCCCCTCACCTGCCAATCACCCTCTCCAACATTTATGTTGGCCAAGGACCCGAATTCTGTTATTCAGGGTAGCACCCAGACTCTTTAAAAGCAGTTTTGTTGATCCTCTGTTGGAACATCCTTAATTCATGGGTAGGTGTAAGGTTACACAGAGAATCATAAAAACATCAAAGATTTCTTTGGCAAGCAACTATCAGAGAGAGATCGGGGCTGATAATTTAACCACAGCATTCTCCAAATCTTAGCAATAATGTACTATATGTACATGGTTGTTCTTAATAAAACTTTTTCAACATCTGCAACTTGCAGGGGCATACTACAGTGTGGGGGGTTAAGTCTAAAGGGAATAGAAAAGCAGTAGGTTGGAGGCATGAATTTGTGTTGAATCCTTTGTATCTCTGCACATGTGCAGAGGACAAAGTACTTAGAATGGGCCAAGAGGTATTGAGATACCAGGGCCAAGAGCACCTGGTGCAGGGAAAGGCTTTTTGGTCCAGAACTACAGGGTCCTGGAGTACTAGGGTGGTGGGAGAGGGTGTGGGAGAGGTACCAGGCATCCAAATCAGGGTTATCAGACAGATTCCTCTGGAAACTTCAGGAACAGGTAGGGCGATACCAGTTGCCCCCATTTCACAACCAAAGGACTCTCCACAGTCATAGGGGACAGGGCTAGAAACTATGGATTCAAACTGCAGTAGGGGAATTTAGATTAGAGATTAGGTGGAACATCTGACTATGAGGGTGGACAATCTTTGGAACAGGCTATGTAAAGAAATTGTGCAGTTGTTATCCCTGGAAGTTTTCAAGAGCAGGCTAGACAGACACTTGGCTGTGATGGTTCAGTTAGGAATGATCCGGCCTTGAATGCGGTGCTGTACTAGATGACCTCAGGAGGTCCCTTCTAGCCCTTCTTTCTTATCATGCCAATACTGAAGTTAAGCATAGCTTATTATGTAGCTCAATACTTTTCTCTAAACAAACTGGCTACAGCAAATGTTGTCAGTGCACCTATTTAGAGCACATAACAAGTTGACACAATGGCAGTCCTATGGGCTGATCTGTTTAGCTGAATGGATACAGAACAAGCAGCAGTGGTATAATCATCTCGTTTTGCTTTATCACCAAAAAGTCCCCCTTCCTCTGCTGACTGACAAGTCTCCTGGGTGGCCAGGTGCCTTCTGCCACTGTGTGACATTCGCTGGAGCTCTGAGGGACCCAATCTTTCCTTTTGTGGAGCACTCCCCCACCCCACCACCAGTTGGGCTACTGAAATGGCAGGTGTGCCATGGTGACCCACCGCTGCATTGTGTCCTGGTCGGCATGCATGATGTCCCACAGCCTCCAACAAGAGTCGCACAGGGTGACAAGCAAGACATGCCACAGCTCCTGGGTCTCTGTGCTTGGGTATGGGTGGCAGGACACCATGACAGAGTGAAAGCAGACTGGGACATGGAAGGATGTACAGCTCATGATGGAGGGTTGTCACTCTGGGGCTCTCCTGCAAGTCTAGGACTAGGCACAGGGGAGGGTCCACAGTGATGCAGCAGGGAGTCAGGGGTGGGATTGCCCATGCCCGGCAGCCAATCAGGCCTGGGTGCTCAGCTGCACTCAGGTGAGAGGGAGGTGAGCTTAAGTGCCCCCAACCTACTGGCCTCAGCCAGTGCAGAGAGCCTGAATGCCTTCCCACCAAAGGGTGAACACGTCTTCTGTTCGCTACTGATCTAACCTACACCACTTACAGAAAACTGCATAACTTAGACTGATTCCACCTCATGCTCTTTGAATGTCTGTACTTAGCCACATTGGTAGCCTTAAGTGCAATGTGAGCATAGTTTCCATCAAGGGCAAACAGTCTATCAGGTTCCATTCACCCACTTCTTAGAGCTGAGTCAATAAGAGCTCAATGAGGAGACAAGTTACAAACAGAGGGAGTTGAAAATTAGCCTCTGTGTATTCGGCAGTTAAACAATGTGGACCTAGACTTTGTATACTATGTATGAAGCTACCTAGTGCCTGTGCCACTTTGAATCCAGAATCCAGACTCACTTTATCACAGAAAATCCAATAGATGTCCAGCCAGTGACTATGGGACTGGAACTGCTCTTGGAAATGACTGTATTAGTTGAGGATATTTTTGGAAGTTTGGATAAATCATAGTATCATAGGGTTGGCACTGGTCTCAAGGGTCATCTGGTCCACCCCCTGAAGAAATGCAGGAATCATCCCGGTTCAAAGTTTATACAGCCTTCTACTGAAAACCACCAAAGAGATTCCCTGACTTCCCTTGGCAGCCTATCTAACAGCAAGGAAAACTTTCCTGATATTTAATGCATATTTACTTTGCTGTTATTAACAGTCAGTGCATCATGTCCTGCTCTCTGCAGCAAGGCAGAATGGATAAAGGCTGCTATCATGCCTTCCCCTTCCTCCCCCATCAACTTTTCTCCAAGTTAAAGATTCCTACTTCTCTCAATGTTTCTTTATACAGTGTCACAGGGCGCTAAGGTGCCTGCTCCTCTTAGAGCAGAGATTGCCCAGGAAGGGAACACAAAGAGCCAGATAAGAGTCCAGGTACAGGTTGCCATGACAACTGGCTAATGAAGGAATTGGCTGCACCTGCACCTGCATCCGGTTAGCTGGCCGGAAGAGGCAGGCCCCTAGGCCCATATAAATCCTAAGGCTGGAACCAAACAGTTCAGTTCCCTGCCAGCAGCTGAAAGGGAAGGAGCCTTCAGGAAGGAAGGAAGGGCTCAGAGATGCTACAGCCATCAGATATGCTACCCTTAGGACTAATGGGGCACCAGGAGCCCATAAGGTACCCTTGCCTACAGGCACCCAGTATTAGAGAAGGAGTTTTACTCTTTTAAAGGGGCAGAGCATGCCTTGCACTTTGTGTTATGTTATAGCCCAGGGGCTTATGTTTGATTGCTGTTATTTGTTTGCTGTCTGATAACACCGGTGGTTTGGGAGGGGCTATTTGGGGAAGGAGGAGACCTCATTGGGGACCCGCTACAGCTTGGGGACCTTGGTGCCAGTGAGGGTGTGGCACTTGGGGTGCAAAGACTCCAGCACCAGTGAGGGTGCAGCATTTGGGGCGCAGAGACAGGGCTGTAGAGAGCCCAGAGAGGACAAGGGGGCCAAATCACAGCAAGACCTAGACCAGACAATGTCAATGCCATCTGCAAGGCTTGGGGCATCATAAAGGGTCAGTTGGAGCCATGCATATAGCCCATAAGGCTGAGAGACTTGGGAACCATCCACTATAATGTGGTACGCCAAGGGGTTTATAAAGCACAGGGTTCAGTAAGATCTAGCCATACCATGCCTAAACCCAAAGATCAAGGGCAGCCTCGCTATATCAATTATACCAGCAAGACATGGCAGGCGAGACAGAGGGTGCCTGTAGGGCAAGACTGGCGTGGTTAAGGAGCCTAGAGATAACATGGCCACTCCTAGGGGACCCCACCCTGCTACACACAGCTTGCCTTCCAACCTGTTTATAATTTTTCTCACTCACATCTGGATCCTCTCTAACTTCTCCACATCTTCTGTAAGATGTGGAGCCCATAACTGCACACAACACTCTAGATGAAGTCCAACCAGTGGAGTGACACTATCATTCTCCATGTCTTACACCTGTTACTTCTGTTAAAGCAGCCCAAAATTACATGTGCTCACATTTCTGATTCATGTTAAGTCATTTAAAGCCTCAAAAAACTGAACTCTAGCTTATTCTTCAGCAGGGAAGTTTTCTGAGATTCAGGAGGAAAGAACATGCAGTTTCCTGCCTAGTGCAGGAGGACTAGACCCGATCTTGCGAGGTCCCTTCCATGCCCTTACAATCTATGAATCCATTTGCATAACAGATATACTGTACATTATTCACTTACCTAAATAACAATCCCAACTTTTGCCTCCTGGTTAACCAGAATTTGGTATAATGCATCTGTTTTATTGGTTAAGTGCATAAACCGCTTAAGTGCATAAGAATTTTTCAGCGCCACTGTCTGCTTAATAGTCTAATTATACTCCATGAACTTCATAATTCTAAAGCACCCTTGAACTGTGTCTTGTCAATTTTAATGGTATTACTAGAAGCATAAAACACTCTGAGAAACAAAATAATAAGCCTTAATGAGGCGCACAACAGTTTATAACAAGCTGTTTCTGTAGCTAATAGCACTGTTTATGTTGAAGCCAGGTTCTAGACTTTTATTTAGTCCTAATACTATGCACTTCAACAGAGCACACTGTATGTATGATTTATAGGTTGTATTATCTCAGCACTCTGTCTGCATTGTTACATGTGCAGTCATCTCTGGTGATCACCCCTGAAGTAAATGGTGTTAAAGCATGAACAAACCAAGCCCAATTCAGGGGTTAGATGAAAATGGAGTGTGGGCAGCCCAACAACCTGTCATGAATTAATAATCCTATGGCACTGCATGCTGTGAATGCTGATGAGACTTTTTCTTTCATTCTGTGGAAAAGTAAGACCCTAGAAAGGCTGGGCCTTGGTAGGGACCTGGCCAGAGGTTTATAAAAATGGAGTTAGAAACACAAGCCAAATCCATGGAATGATATCTAACTGAATGAATTAATAATTTAGAGAGTAACATTTAAAACAGACTTTCCCCACATTACCTTCTTGTTTCTATTGTAAATTGTGCTGGATTGACAGTGCTGGAACTCAAAGTCCTCTCTGCACCCCTAAAATGACAACAATAAGCATAACTATCTTGATTTCTACATTTCATGACACACACCCTTTTAAATGTTCTCTATTCAGCATCAGTTCCAAAAAAGGACAGCTACTAGCTATAGCCAAATATTTTAGGAGATTTCCCATCTTCAAAACACAAGCTTAGGCAATGGAACTTATTCATTTCCAATATACTGTCAACTATTGGCAGAATCCTTTGCAGTTCAAAATAAGCACTAATGTTGCCATTCACATCACTTAGTCTTGGGACTCCTGAAGGAATTCAGCAACCAAATATCCATGCTTCAGTTTATACTCCTTCTTAGAGAAGGCTACTATCTAGAGCAATATGCTTTACCATGTCAGTTTAAGAACTGAACAGGTGTGATAAGACAAATATCCCAGAATGAGTTACTGTTCCAATCTAGTCAACCCATAAGATTCCAGAGGTAGGATTGGGCACACACAGAGTTCCTTTAGGACCTAGAAGTGGAATAGCCTAGCACTGGAGTAACCAACACTATTGTCCCTGAAGACATTAGCTTTTATGCTAAACCCCATCTTCCAGCTCAATGGCCAGTGTTAGACCCTGACTCCATGTGACGCCCAACAACTAGGGAGACAACAGATCAATGCCATCATGCAACACCTGCACACATGATTCGTCAACAGCTTTATTCAAAATGGAGACAGCTTTGGGCCAGCTCCAGCAAACCAGGGAGCTGCCACAAACATTAGTTTTTTCTATACTTATACACCTTGGTTTGTGCTCATTAACATTTACTCCACATTTGTCCCCCTCCCCTTTTTCCACCCATATTCCCTCTTAGTTCAAGCTCCACCTCTGTTTTACTGTCTGTTTCATTAGCATGGAATTACCTATGTATTTCACTTATTTACATGTCTTTTTGCTATGAGCACATACCTAAAACCATGACCCTGGCTTCTTTCGGTCATTTGCGGTTTCTTGCTGACTTTTTTTCACCATCTCCAAGGTCTTGCTTCTGCTTATCTCCTAATGATAGCCAGTGGTTTGCATCCTGTTCTTCTTACACACCGAGCTATATATCTTACAACACTACTACATTGTTAGGAAAATACTTGCCTAAGCATCTTGTAATGTTACTTTTAATATATCATTCTGCCTTGTGGTTAGCTGCTTTATTAGGCCGCAGGTTATAGCCCCTTTTCAGCTGCAAATCCAGTGCTCCCCAAGATCCAAATACTGTCACCCTAACAGCCAGGAACTCCCTTACAAAATAATATATACAGATGCATTCAACCAACCGCATATGCTTTTCATCCTCTCTTAAGACTAGTGATAGGTGTTAGGGGTAATATGTAATAACTCATTCTCTAGCTTTCTCTTACAAACATGTCTTCTAAATAGAAATCAATGCTTCCAACCCTTTCACCAAGAAAATGAAGCATCTGCTAGGCCTGGGAGAAACAGCAAGTATTTGCTTCAGATTTGGATTCGGCCGATACGGGGGGACAGTGATTCAATTCAGTGATTCAAACCACTGTCCCAATTCAATTTGGCTGATTCAGATCTGGAGATTCAGCTCTGATTTGGAGATTCGGCCATAGACTAAACAGGCAGCAGTGCTTCACCACACTGGACACAGCTGCCTTCAGCTGGTAAGTCTGTTCTGGTGAGCGGAGGGAAGGGGCATGGGGTGGGTCACATCAATGCCCCCACAGTGAGGGAGGGATTGGGGCTAGGGCTGGGACAAGCAGCCCAGCCAGGGCAGGGGGGCATGGGACTTTGGAAGGGGGGCTCCTGCCACTGTGTGTCGCTGCATGCCACTGGTCCAGGAGCTACTCTTCCAGTGGCTTCTCGGGTGGCTCTCACTGCCAGTCTAGGAGGGTACAGGACTGGGCATTTGCCCCTGGATTTTTGTGGGCCAGGCTGTACTCCAGACTGGTGGCAGAAGGCACTGGGAGCGGGGATTATGCCCTCCTGCCAGCCACCCAGCTGAGGCAGGGAGGTGTGGGAGGGTGCTGCTGCGCTGCCTTGGACAAGTGCAGTGCAGTAGTGGAAGCTGCTTCAGCCTCCCCTTGCCTCCTGGACAAGCTGCAGCTTCACCTTGCTGCACCCTCGATGGGTGAGCATGCACCTGGATTGGGGAGGGGCCAGTGGCAGGGGCTATGGGGAATTTTAGGGTGGCTGCAGCCCTTCCATAGCCCCTGCTCCACCGCATTCTGTGGGGAAGGTGGAGCCAGGGCTGTGCTCCATGCTGAGGCTGGGGCTAGCCACCCAAAGTGCAGCCCTGGCTCCACCTACCCCATGCTGTGCAGCCCTGCAGTGGGCAGCTGGGGATAGCCTCCTGAAGTACAGCCCAGCCGACCCTGCACAGATTCAGGGGCACACACCCACTCCCATGCCTTCCCAGACTAGCTGCATGCGGTAGCGTGCAGTAGTGGGAGCTCCCTTCCCTGAGTCCTGTGCCCTCCTGCTCCAGCTGGGCAGCTTATCCCAGCCCCAATCCCTCCCTTGCTGTGGGGGCATTGATCTGCCCCCTCCACTCCCTTTCCCTCTCCCCTCCGCCCACTACAACACACCTACCAGCTGAACGCAGCTGTGTCCAGCATTGTCGAGGACTGCTGCGTGTTTAGTCTATGGCTGAATCTCTGAGTTGGTGCTGAATCTCTCCAAATTGATTTGGAGGCTTCTGAATCGATTTGGACCTTGTAATGGGTTGCCCAATTTGATTTGGATTCAGAGATTTAGCGGCCAAATTGGGCCTAATCTCCAAATTGAATTGGCTACTGAAGCTTCGCACAGCCCTAGCATCTACCCAGTAAGACTCATGAGATCAGTCAAGTTCCAGAATATCTTGGCAAAAAACACCATCTAGTCATTAGACCAGGGGTGTCCAACCTTTTTGAATGTGGGGCCAGTTCATGAACTTTTTATCACCCAGTGGCCCAGAGAGCCATATTCAAAGTCCTCACAGGAAATGGTATCACATCACACCCCCCCAGTAAACAGTGCTTTCTTTCATTTCCCGTTGCAGTACCTCAGATCTCAGAAAACAGCTTGGAGGGCTGCATGTTGGACAAGCCTGCATTAGACCAATGCAATCATCTCATGGCGCAGAGCTGCCTATCTTCCACAAACCATCATCAATTCACTGGCCCAAAATACAACTTCTCTCCCTATCATCCATACAAATCATCTTGGATTGCTAGCAAGCTGCATCAGGTGGGGGTGAAGACAGACCAGACTGCAAGTGATACAACACAACTCAGACCATGAGCACTTATGACACAGAATTCATGAAAAGCTATGCCATACTTGTCAACACCTCATTTGTCCTTCTGTATTACAGAATCTGAAAAATCTCACCCATCTGAACTATACTATAAAGTGGTTTATCAATCCAAACTTATTACTATAAAGCGATCCTCCTGTGTGCTATGTTATGAGGAAATCCTATTTCAATGATGAAATCTCAGGTTCCATTTTGTTTGCCTATAAGATCTACGATATTTAGTCAAACACAAGACAAGGCTTTTCCCCTTAATCAGCATGGGGGGAGCCCCTTTTCTTACATGCATACACAAGGAAAGCTCACTAAATACATTGGCTATCCTTAAACTGTTGCCAAAAGCAGCATCTGCTGAGTAAGAAAAGCCAGCTCTGAAGTTGATAAAATGCAGCCAACACTGAACAAGACAAAAACATGTGGATCATATGGGACAAACATACTGATGGGAACCTTTTTTTTTTGTGACCCTTAAAAAATATAGGCAGTTGCTCCCCCAGAAGGGAACAAGCATGACACCTGGAGCTACTGCAGCACCAGGCCAGCACTTGAAGAGACCAGAGCATGCTCCAACACCCTCCCCTGATGCCAAAAATGCTGCTGGGAACCTACCACAAGGATAAGTTAATACAGCCCATCTGAAAAAGATATATGACAATGCCCACTGTGTGCAGTACCCCTCAGCACCAACTCTTTTACAAGTCATAGTGAGCCACTACATTGAATACATTTTGACTTCCTTTTCACTCCCACAGCTGAAATGTGCCTTTCCCATTTTCAGTGTGTCCTACTTCTTCACCAGCCCTTAAATATCTAGCAAACATAACCAGACAGGGTCCCAAACAGTTTATCCTTCTGTTGCCCGCACTCTCTGTGCCTGTCGCATATGATTAGTATAGCCCTGTCCTCCAGGAGATGGAACCAGACCAGGTTGCTCTGTGTCTCATCTGTATATGAATTTTTGCAGTATCCATGATACCTGGTAGGTATTTGAAGTACACACACATACTGAGCTATGCTGAGCTGGGAGTCACCATTAGGGCTGTGCAAAGCTTCAGCTCCTAATTCAATTTGATAGAGATTCAGCCTGATTCAGTGACCAAATCTCCAAATCTGAATAAAATCAGGAGACCCTTTAGTCTCTCCAAATCGAATCAGAACCCTCCAAATTGATTCAGAGAGATTCAGAAAAAAATCAGTGATTTGGAGACAGACACAGCTTTAAATGTTTTTTCTACATACCTCAAGGTACTAGGCAGCTCGTCAACTCTGTGATGCTGGACTGCATGGAGCGTCCCACAGGAGCACAGGGGGGAGACGGGGTCCCCAGCATGCTCAGCAGCAGACCCAGAAGTGGACAAGAAGCATGTCAATCCACTTCCAGGTTCGCTGCTGAGCATGTGCCCCCCCCCTCCTCCCAACTGCTGTGGGACACTGGGACTTTGAGGTATGTAGAAAAAACATTTAAAGCTATGTCTGATTCAGCATCAAATCTTCAGATTCGGATTCAGCTGAATCGAATCAGGGACAGTGATCTGAATCAACCAACCAAATCACTGTCCCCAATTTGGGCTGAATCTGAATCAAATACAGCCCGTTTCACACACCCCTAGTCACCATAACTTGAAACCCTGTTGACTATGCTAGAGCCCAGCCTAATGAAATAAATTACGGCAAATGATGAGCCTTTTGGCTTTAAACTAATATCATGCATAGTTTGTACTATATTTAAGTAGGTACAAAAGCATTGCTTAAAAGTATGTTTGTGGAATACCTGTGCTAAAATTTGTATCAATTTTAAAGAAAAGGTAAAATGCATCAATTCATCCATCGGTGTTTTCAAATTTGCCCCTCACTTCTATGTGCTCGGGGATACAAAGGTCTAATAGTAACGGAGACAGAAGGAGATCCAGAGGGAAGAAGTTGTGGGGGCAGTGAGCAATGGGGCCACCTGTCACCCCTGCCCCCCTCAACCTCCAATTCATTGTCCCTGCTGTAGCAGTTGGAGGGGGGCAAATTCAAGGCAAACCTCCAATAATTGGATTCTATACCTGAAATATCACAAATTTATACATTTTTCATATACAGTATCTAATTATCAGAGGTATTCTTATACTCAGGGTCATTTTATATTCAACTAAATATGGCAGAACCCCATAAACAGAACAGTAGGATGCAATTAATTCACTCTGAACACAATTAGAGTCCAAGTATAGTTTCATAGTTGTTAGGGGCTGGAAGGGACCTTACAGATAATCAGGCCCAGCCCCCCTGCACTTGGGCATGAACAGATATACCTTTTAAAAGGTAGGGTATTATGGCAGAACAACTGTGAATTATTATGGCTGCTTGCAAACATTTTTTAAAAAACCCAAAGAAACTGCACTTCACTTTAAACTTGGCATGCTTCCATATGGTTCCACTGAGCCTAGCACATGCCCAGAAGAAGCAGTATGTTAACTGGACCCAGCTTGCCTGATACCTGTATTGATTGGGTGCTTTAGTGCGGCTTTTTTGGTGCTTTTATCTAATATCTGAAGTGCTCGATTTATACTGATGCTACGAAGCCAGGTCGAAGTAACGCACTGCTTCTTCTGCTGGGCTGCTTTTTTTAATGTCTCCAAGTAGTCTAGAATATTAAGCTCTTTAAATGGTTGTCTGTCCTCACCCACAGTCACAGAAACAGATTCTTAAGGTCTATAAGCAAATCCAAACCACTACATGTAAGATACAGCCTTGTTGGGAATCTCTGTGTCCATGGCAGGACAAATCCACCAGCCTTCCTGAAATACGTAATCAAACCAACACCCAAGAAATCATCACTGTGATCTGATTGATTCAGATCCATACTTACTTGAATATTTGCCAGGGTTTCTTTATCATGAAAGGATGTAGACAAACTGAAGAGAGTCCAGAGCAGGGCAACAAAAATGGTTAGGAGACTGCGACACATGACTTATGAGGAAAGGCTGAGGGAACTGGGCTTATTTAGGCTAGAGAAGAGAATACTGAGAGGGGATTTAATAGCAGCCCTCAACTATCTGAAGTGTGGTTCGAAAAAGAATGCAGCTGGACTGCTTTCACTGGTGGCAGATGACAGAAAAAGGAGCAACAGTCTCAAGTTGCAGCAAGGGAAGTTTAGGTTAGATATTAGGAAAAAAAATTCTCACTAGAATGGTAGTAAAACATTGGAACAAGTTACCCAGAGAGGTTGTCAAATCTCCATCCTTGGAGGTTTTTATGACCCGGGTAGACAAGGCCTTGAGTGGGATGATCTTGTTGGGGATGGTCCTGTTTTGAGCAGGGGGCTGGATTAGCAGGAACTTCATGAGTTGGTCCCTTCCAACTCTAATTTTCTACGATTCTATGAATGCTCACCATGCTGTTCAGATTTTATATTGGCATATACCCCTTTATTACAACTCATTACACCCATTTCATTTTCTATTCTGTTTTACATCCCATGCTAATGAGTCTTTTAGTTTTGACCAAACAAATCCTGTTTGGCCCTGAACATCTAAAGTAGAAACCATCCATTGTGCTATTTTCATCAGGATTAAAATCCATGCAGCAGCATGAAATACACTGTTTCTTCCCATATCTTATGATTTTATTTGCATGTCCTGTATATTTCACCCTAGAGGAATGAAATATATAGGACATATGGAACTACAAGAACTGAATAGTAGGTTTAGAATACCAGCAAAACTGTGCTGACTAGCTATTGTGGTCCTTTATACATATACAAATTTGGACATTCTAAATCCATTCAAATTAACCAGGTCTGACTATAAAGCTTTTTAGTCTTAAATTATGCTTTATCCTTAATAATTTGCCAAAATTCCACTTCTGTTTCTTATAAAGGCAATTAACATTTCAAATGCTGTTATTTTGAGACAGAGAAAATAAGCTGGTAGTACATAAAAACATTTATTGCTTGTGCTGGCATATCTCTTCTCAGAACTAGCAGTATTAAGGTTTGTTTAGTAAGTATGTGTTTAAGCCTCTCTCAGGAAAATCTCCTTAGGTTAAATTTCACTTACCCAATCTATTTTATCCACATTCCAATATTTTTTTAAGTCACGGAACTGCATTAACATCCCCTTTAGACCAACAACAATGATACTTGCTAGAACACACTGAAAAATAACAAAAGGGGAAAGGGGGAGTTAGGGATTTGCTAGATAGTAAAACTGGCATTTTTCTCAAATTAGAAATTAATGTAATCATAGGCACACTAAGGTAAATGTTTCAAAAATATAATGACTTCAAATAGCCTATAGATGCCTGCCCTGCACATACCATTCCAAACCTCTCACATAACTTTTCCTAGAATGAGGAAAGTGATAATTTTGTAAGGGACTAACCAGGGTCTTCTGCCTAAATGGTAATAGCCCAACATCATTCTCTCAGGACCAATGAGCTAGAAACTTACAGGTACTGAGAAGATGAATCTCCCACCCAGATAAGCAGCATTCCTACTCCCTGCCACTTTCTGCAGATAGCCCCAGTGTAGACATAGGCATGCACTGGCCAGCCAGGCCTGAGCCCCAGGGCCACCAATTCACAGCCCCAGGATCCTCATCAGCAGGGAAGTCAAAGTAAGGTTTTAAACTTGACATGCTTTTGTCTCCCAGCAGGGAGACAAAAAAAGGCACCCAGTTTAAAATCCCAGCTTTCACATTTGTTTCCCTGCATCTGGGATCAGGGCCCCTTCACCAATGGAAGGGGGGGCGCAGGCTGAGGCTAAGCCACCTGGGAGTGTGGTACAGCGGGTGGTGGGGCCTGAGGGCAGAGGGGGCAGGCTGGGAGTGCTGCGCTGCACCTTTGCAGGCGAGTGGCAGTGCTGGGAGGACCTTAGGAGACTATAGGCCCACAGAATTCACTTTAGCCCCCTGTACTCCCAGCCTGGCAGGGTCCTCCCAGCCTCCCCTGCCAGCACCAGGAGAGGAAGGGGCTCCTCCTGCAGCCAAGCTCCCGTGGAGGGAGGGGGCATCCAATTTTGTGTTTGCCAAGGACCCAGGACCTTCATCCATCTCTGGGTGCAGAGAATCCAATTACTTTAATGTAGGATAAAGGCCAACTCTGAATTAAAGTATGGGGCTATAATTAGGAAGGGGGAGGACAGAGAGTATCAGGAGCAGGAGGAATAGATTAAACTGGAAGAGGAAAGGATTATAGACCACTGGTTCTTAACCTTTTTAAGGTAAAAGCACCTCTTTTTAGATTCAAGGCACCCCTCAGAAAATGCCAGCTCTTGGCTTTCACTCATTTGTTGGCTATTAAAAAATAACAGAGCAATTCTTCTGTTGCACAGAACTCAGAAAGAGCACAACAAGGCAGGATTTTTTTTAACCCTCTGGATCCCTATTTAAAATGTCTGGGTTTGCACACCCAATAGTGCTAATACTGAAAGGTACCCTGTAGCACTCTTAAAAGGATCTTATGACACCCTACAGCACTGTACCACCTTGGTTCAGAATCATTAGATTAGACTCAAAGTTTCATTCATGGGTATACTCCCATTTGCTCTATATCATTCCTACTACTGTCTATATTTATGTCAAAGAGAGAACCATTTTCCTCTTAAAGGAGTTATTTCTTGTGAAAATGCACAGTGGAACTTTTCAAAATAAAAATAAGCGTTAACTGTACCATAGGCAGCCAGTATAACATTGGTCCCATTGCATAGATCACCACAAGTATGAATATACAAGATATCAGGCAAGCCACCTAAAAACAAATAAACAAACAAACAGAAAAAACACAACTTTATTCAATCTGGATAGGAAATCTAAAACCAACTGAATATGCTAGGTTGTCAAAAATGCTGAGAATCACAAAATATTGTAAACGCACTGTGGATACAGTGTAGACAAGCTACATATTTTGGCTATCAGGATATCTGTAGATTGCAAACATTTGTGGATAACTTCAGTTTTAGCCTCTGGAAAATTACCCATTGCCCAATTAAGTGCAAATATTTGTATTAAATATCAGTATTGGCCTCAATCTCAATGTCATATACAAAAGCACTATGTGACTTGTAACATCAGTTGCTGAAATAGGCATGCATATCCAGAAGCAGATTTCACAAGATTAATAGCAATAAGCTCATTGTGTATGTGCATTTACCAGAGGCATAATTAACAAGTTTTCTGCCCTTGGCAAAATGCTGTGTGTAGGAAAAAATGCTGCTGAGCAACAGAGAACATGGGGCTTGACATGTTAGTTTTACCTAACATAAGGACCCAAAGTCCCCGGCTTCTTCTGGCACATAGTTGTCTGCCCACCCCTGTTTGCTGCAGCTGCTGGGCAGAGTACCTGCACCCAGCTGTTGCTGCTATAGCAATGGTGTGGTGCTGCTACAGCTGCAGTGTCATCCTGGCACCCCACTAAATGGGTGCCTGAGGTTGGTGCCATGCTCACCCACCCCAGGTTTCCCTAGTAGCATTTACAATAACAACTAGGGCTGCGCGAAAACAGCAGTGATCCATTTCAACCAGTGTTTCGAGGCTTTGACAAAACAACAGTTCATTTCAAATTTTGTTTCAGTTTGAAACAGCTGTTCCGTTTTGTTCCAAAGAAACGGCAAAACTGTTTTGACCTTTCACCCATAGGCTATAATCAGGAAGAACAAAACAGCCTATAACTTAGTCATTTCTGGCTTGATTTGGATGAAACATGCATGAATGGTAGCCCCTTCTGTGAGTATAAAGCCTGACAAGTTGCAGGGAGATAGGTTTAGGGGGTTTGGGGAAACTGCACCCCAAAGTTTTGAAAGCAAAACTCATGTTACATTTAAGTGTTAAGCCACAGTGGGGTCAAAACTGCAGGCATGCTAGCCCCTGTGGAGGCCACAAAGCCTGCCAAGTTTAAACAAGATAGTTGAAGGGGTTTGGGGGAAACTGTACCTCAAGCTGCGGACAGGCAAAACTCATGACATGGGAACAAGCAAAACTCGTGGCAGGGGCTTCCAGAACCCAGAACCCCTGCACCTATCTCCTTGACAGCTGGCAGGCTTTGTGGCCTCAGCAGGGGCAAGCAGGCCTGCAGCTTTCACTCTGCTGCACCTTAACACACGCAGTGTCACCCATGTGATATGGGGGAAAATGGGCATGTTAGAAAGAAGGAATGGGCTACAATCAGACCTAGACAGGTTACAGGAGTGGGCAGATGAGAATAGGATGGGATTCAACACTGACAAGTGCAAGGTGATGCACCTGGGGAGGAAGAACCAGCAGCATACTTACAGGCTGGGGAACTCCCTTCTCGTCAGTGCAGAGGCAGAAAAGGATCTTGGAGTCATCATTGATGCCAAGATGAACATGGGCCGGCAGTGTGGGGATGCAGTCACGAAGGCCAATCGCACCTTGTCATGCATCCAGAGGTGCATCTCGAGCAGGTCGAGGGAGGTGATCCTCCCCCTCTACGCGGCACTGGTCAGGCCACAGCTGGAGTACTGCGTCCAGTTCTGGGCACCGCACTTCAGGAGGGATGTGGACAACATGGAGAGGGTCCAGAGGAGGGCCACTTGTATGATCAGGGGACAACAGAGCAGGCCCTACGAGGAGAGGCTACGGGACCTGAACCTGCTCAGCCTCCACAAGAGAAGGCTGAGGGGGGATCTTGTGGCCTGTTACAAACTAGTCAGAGGGGACAAGCAAGCATTGGGGGAGTCCCTGTTCCCCCGAGCACTACCAGGAGTGACCAGGAATAACAGTCACAAGCTGGCAGAGGGTAGATTTAGGCTAGATATCAGGAGGCGCTACTTCACGGCCAGGGTGGCTAGGATCTGGAACCAACTTCCAAGTGAAGTGGTGCTGGCTCCTACCCTGGGAGTCTTAAAGACAAGGCTGGACGTACACCTTGGTGGGATTGTTTGACCCCAGTACTCTTTCCTGCCTTGGAAGGGGTTCAGACTTGATGATCTGCTCAGGTCCCTTCCAACCCTACTAACTATAAAACTATGTAACGAGTTTTGCTTATTTGCAGCTTGAGGTGCAGTTCCCCCCAAACCCCTGCACCTATCTCCTTGAAACTTGACAGGCTTTGTGGCCTCCATAGAGGCTATCATGCCTGCAGGTTTGACCTCACTGTGGCTTAACATATACATGTGACACAAGTTTTGCTTTCAAAATGTTGGGGTGCAGTTTTTCTGTAATCCCTATACCTATCTCCTTGAAACTTGCCAGGCTTCATGCCCGAAGAAGGGGCTACCATTCCTGCAAGTTTCATCCAAATAAAGCTGGAATGAACAAAGTTACAGGCTATTTTGTCCTTCCCCATTACAGCCTATGGGCGAAACATAGAAACAGCGTCGAAACAGTGAAATGTTTCAGCTTGCCTCCTTTTGTTTTAAGGCTGTTTTGACTATATCTGTTCCATTTCAAGTTTGCTGTGTTGACCTCAAAATGTGTTGAAACAGCGTTGAAACAAAACTGGCAGTGAAATTTCACACAGCCCTAATAACAACCCCTTCGTCTTGGACTCTGCACAGATGCTTATCATCAAATTTAATAATGCAGTAAGGATATTTTTTAAATTCTTAATCCTATTAATTATTTTGAGCAGGAGGAGTTTTGTACTTCCTTTATTCTTACTGAGAGAAAAACTTGTATTTTGCCAGCTCTCAGTGAAGATCCCTGTGTTAGGATCAATGTGTTTTATTCAAAATAGATGCATCAGCAATCCTCAATATAAAAAAAATGGTTTATGTAGGAAACAGGAATCAAAACAAATGCATACAGAATTCAAGGACTCTATGCTTCTAGGTAATATTGCACTATGTTAACCTGGTTAAAACTGCAAATGAATAACCTAATCTTGTTTAACAGGATTATGTCACAGTGCTCATTAGATCTCAATCAAGTTCTATCCAGGTTTATAGAAGGTCTTTGGCAATAGATAGACAGGTATTTGTCTTCTTTTTGATACCGATAAAGTGTTTCTGTAATAAAACTGTTAGGTTTAACTTTTAGAGATGAATTAATCACAGTCTGGATAAAAAATATTAGGAAATGGTATGGGCAATTTATTTGACAAATACCATCAGTGGAAACAGAGAGAGTGCCTAAAGAAAAAAAAAGAAAAGGAAGAGGTTCACAAGGAATTCTTTTTGTTGAAAGATAAAAGACTGTTTTTGGTACCAGTTGAGGGAGTTATCAAGGCCTTTCACCCCCCATTGGGTGCTAAACTAAGCTATCATGAAAAGGTGAATGATCGCAATACTACTAAATCCAAATACAGGCGATAGGGAAAACAGGAAAATGTCATTAAATGTTGTGTTTCTCAACCTTTTTAAACTCAAGGCATCCCTCATTAGACCCAAGGGACCCCTCAGAAAATGTCAGCTCTCAGCTTTCACTCATTTTTTGATTACAGAAAAATAAAAAAGCAATTCTTCTGTTACAAAGAACTCAAAGACCGCAACAGGTCAGAATATTTTTGAGACACTGGATTCCTATTTGAAATCTCTGAGTTTGCCTTGCCAATTATGTGTAGGTATTTGCACTCTCAGAGCTCTTAAAAGCATCTCATGGCACCCCAGGGTGCCACAGCACTCTGGGAACCACTGCTCTAAAATCAGGGCTGATACATTTCCGTACATTTCTGTACATTTCCCTGATAACACAGGCCTCAATCCACTGACTTCTTTCTATGCAGACATCATACCCCACTATTTTCTCCTCACTGATGATCCCCACTGAAGTTTGTCATATCCATCAGCCTCTGATGCCACTTTGATGTACCATGAGAGGTTGAACTGATGTTCAAACTTTCAAAAAGAAGCAGAAAAGAATTGGTAAAATAATTTCATCTGTCATGACTTACTAGCATTAGTGTAGAAAAAGCTACAGGCAAAGAATGGAAAGTGGCAGGTCAAGTGGAGATATAGATTAAAGATCCGCAGTGGCAATGCGTAGAGGGTACACGGCCTGTCAGACCACGCTCCCCACTTAGGTGACAGGCAGGGGGGCAGGTAGGAGTGCCAGTGCCCCCCCGCTCCCCCCGCGAGCAAGGGCTGGAATGAAGCGCTGGATGAAGTGGCTGCGGCACTCCCAGAAGTGGCTGTGGCTGCTTCCAGGAGCTCTGTGACCACCTTCAAGTGAGTTGAGATCGGCTGCGGGAGGACCCCTCCGGCCCTCAGTCGGCAAGATTGGCTGGGGGGGGGACCCCCCACCTGCTTGCTGACTGATCACTGGGGGGGGGGGCACATGCCCTCCCGGCTCAGATGGTACCAGTTGCCCATGAAGATCCATGTAAGATCAGAGCTCTGTGCAACCATATCATTTGTGTAATACATGGTGGAATAACATGAAATTAGAGAAGGATCTGTGAGGCAGACACTGACTATCCACTCTTTAGTATAAACATTCTGATTTTAATAGTTTATTCCATTATGTATTAAATATTATAGAAGTGTTAGTGTATAAGCATGTTCCAGCTTCATAACTGGAAAGTCCCTTACACTGTGGTAGACACAGAACTGAAGGAAAATTTCATGGGGAATATTTTATTTAGTTTTTTCAGAGCCTCTAGCCAGATTTGTTCAGTGTGCTGTTGCAATTAACTACTGATGGCTCTTGTTCTTTTGTCTGGTGTTATCACTTTTGTATTAGAAATCAGACTGCTGGGACAAAGGGCCATACACTTTCACATGGGCTTTAGCATCACTGAATATATGAAGCAGATTCTTCCCTATGTTAGAGAGCTGCTTGCCACAAGACAGACAAGGTATCAGGAAGGTAGGTCCAGCTGCCTAATTCTGTGGGCCAGTCCTAGCAGCGATGCAATTCAAAGTTGCTGCTGGATAGTGTTATGTTATACCACAGATGGAGCAACTTGAAGCAAAGCTCCATTCCCTACAGGGTAGGGAAGAAGGAATAGGGCCTGCCAAAGGCAGAAATGTACTAGTGAGGAGTTCTGTTATGCCAGGGAAAATCCTTGCTAGAGATGTGCACCTGGCTTTTAGCCATCTTATACTACTAGAAAAGCAAAAGAGACAGAACCAGAATTGAAAATTAACCCCATGAGAGCCTTATGATTCGCTTCTCTTTATAGTTCTCTTCATCCCTGCATGCCTTCAAAGCCTCTGCATCCTTTCTAGAGGATGCCTGCTGTATAAGAACTTAAATGAATACCACAGTGACTGAAGAATGGAATGAAGTATGACTCTGAATTATGGATCAGAATACAGTAGATGTGAATGGGTAATAGACAAAGATGCTATGCTAAGATGATGAGGCTCTGTATGTTGTCACTCAGACTCAGGGGTTTGAAACATCTAGTAAATGAAGTGCTAGAAACAGATTCTTGTAATGTTATAAGGAAGTTTTATTTATTTATTTATTCACTGCAACTTACCTATCTCATACTATATTGTGTGGGCTAATTATAAAATATCTGCATGGTGTTTTGGAAATATAAAGTGCCGAGTACCTGTTTATTATATACAAGTATTACAGTAACTTAGTGAGAAATGGTCATGGGATATGATCTGAAAGTTTTGAGCACAATCTGTAAGTGTAAAGTGTGGATAATATTCTATCCCGATTCTGGGCATGCACGCCCATCAGCTACCATGGTAGTTCTACCCCAAAAGGTAACAGTACACTTGGGTCTCTCTTTATGTGAATTCATCTTGTGCAAATTCACTTATATGTGACAACCTTATTTATAGCAGAAATTTGCTTTGTGTGACAAAAAATTGATCTTATGTGAAGAGGCATGCAAAGTGGCTATGCATGTAATAATGGATTCGCTCTACATGAATTTGCTTTATGCAACATTTTTTTGGAATGCAACCCTCACGTAAAGAGAGACCCAAGTATATGGCCATTCATATGGTCTGGTTAACACAATGCAGAGCATTAGCAAAGTTATGTTGCTGGGATCAGCATTCTGATGTCAGAGTTCATTGTTCTCAATTACTATGACAAGAGCTTTTGTTTTGCAACAGGAACAGACATCCAATATATGCCCTGGAAAAGCTGAATATGCCACCTCCGCAAGTTCATACTACACACAATGAACTCACTGTGACACAGTACAAGCACACCATCACACAAACTCAAAGCTGTCAAATTAACTTATTCTTTTAGGAATGGTTTTCCAAGTTTATTTTTACTTTGTTTTGAAAATCTACAACTATAAAAGTTATATTTAAATACTTTCAGCCACATTCTAATTTTTTCACTCCAAGCTGGCAAAAATGAAATCCTTCATGCACCACTAGAGGGCACTTTTGTCATGATGGTAACAGTTGCAAATAAAAATGTAAAAGCTCTTAGTAGTTTTTTGCAGATTCTTCATACAGGGGATAAAAGCAAGGCCCTTTTCCAAGATTAAATTTCATAATGAATTAAATATATATACCAAGGAAGAAATCAGTTTGTTTTCCTAGCATGGTAGTGGCTTACTATACATAAGGCCATAAGGATTATTAAAATTATGTGGGAAGTTCAAATCTCTTTCCACCTCAGTTGGTAAACTCAGACTGTGGCCTGGGGAAACATGCCTGACTGTTGAGAAGGTGGAATTGGGCATAGAGATTGGTATATAGGAAGTGTGAAAGAACAGTATTGATATTGCTTGGGAAAAAACTGATTTCTGAGATCTCCATGTTAGTGGTACAGAGAGAAAAGGATTAGGTAACGGATACAATCAGTACAAAATGTAATAGGCAACACAATAAGCTCAATTCTCTTACCTATTTAGTCTAATGAGTTACCTGAGTTTTTGCTCCAGTGCTATACAAAAGTGCAGTACGTCCCATTGCTGCAGCACTTGGTATGCAAAAGAAAAATGAAGGAATCACATTGCTGAGGCCATGAGCCAAAAATTCCTGCAAAGTTTTTAAAAAGAATACATTGTTTTTCATCTTATTCTGTCATTTCAATGCTTCTTGCCAGCAAAGGAGTTCCCTATGTAAATATTAGCAATTATAAAGAACAGCAGCCTGTTAAGGGAAAGACTGTTACATACAGTGTAAATGATCTCCAAGCACACTACACATTCTCGTGGGTCAGTACTAATCTGAATAGAACAGAGCGGAGCCAGATTCATCAAATACAGAATAGGGAGATATATTTTGATTGCAGAATAAATGGCCTGCCTGCTTATTAAAGACAGGCTCCAACCAAAACATTTATATCCAGATCCACATCTGCATTTTGAACAGCCCAAAGTATGTATTATTTAGACCTGGAGTACATTCTGGCCCCTCTATGGCTCTCATTTGTTTATTTTTAATAGGAAATAGTGGAAAGGAATGGTTATTTACCTTCTCCTTGAAAAGAAGATTTTACTGAGTGTTAGGATTGATGTTGATATCTCAAAATTTATAAGGTAGATATCATTACAAATGGGCTCCATGCCTCACCTATTTACTGAAATGCAGGTACTTCTGGGCAAAGATTTATGTATGAAAAAACAAATGAAATGAGGAAGACACATAAGATCTTGCAGCCACAGACTCAGCTGAACAGTGTGTTCTAATACACGGTCCTGTTTTTCCTCCCCAGCATCAATGTACCTAGTGGGAAACAGAGCACAGGGACCCCATTTATCCGCTCCAAGCTCAGTGCACAAAGAAAGTCACTAATGCTGCTGCTAGCGCTTAATTCCCCATAGGTAGTGAATGTGCTCATAGCAGATGATTGATCCCTGAAGACAAGGGAATATATACGACATATTCTCTAAATGTGCAGCAAGGGCCATTGCAGGTATGTGGTTGCATTTGCTGAATCAAAAGTGAATGTCTGTCCAGTTGTTTCTCAGTTTAATCTCTGCAGTTTAGACTAATCTGGAAAGACTGAATCATTTCAGCCTTGGGCTTTTTGACAGTCTGTACTTAGCCACGGGTTTGAGAAAAGACATGGACAGGGAACATAAATTGGGCCCTGTTGCATAGACATTCCAATGTGTCTCCAAGCATAAGGCCAAATTTTACCATTCAACCTTGTCTCATCCACCCCACACTATTGTCCCATGAGGTTGTGTTTGAATTTTAATCCCACAGGATATGGGGCAATATGGCATTTGTCCAGATGTGCATGTATTTTCCACCAAAGCATTTATGTTAGCATTTAAAAATTCTCTGTCAGCCTGGAGTAGCTTAGACTTCCTCTGCTCCCAGGAGAAAGAGTAAATATTCCACCCCTTTCTCAGCCTCCCCATTGTTGAATGGGACCCAGAAGGATTCCTGGAGCTAAAGCTTTGACAGCATTGCCTGAACCAGCCCTGATTCTACTCTATATAAAAATAAACTCTTAAATGAGGTTCATGCTTTGTACACACTTCATTCTATGTGATCAGATGAGTCTTTAAGGCCATAAGTATCCAGTTCATTCCAGGAACTGCTCTAATTTCTTAACTCTGTGCTCCATTTAAAATTCTTCTCTGGCTAAGCTGTGTGGGAAGAACCTGCCTTATGTTTGGACACTGGAAGAATACACTGGCACCCAAGCTTGCTGCTGTCTAAGCTGAATTCAGTATTGCATGGGCACTACTGTAGACTCTTTCATCTCAGAATCAGTAGCTGCCTCCACAGCCTCATACGCTTTGCAAACTAATTCTATTTGGATTCAGTGTTTATCCACATCTGGAAAGTCAGCATGATAACTCCTTATTCACCTGCCAGGCTACTGTATGCTTCCCATATATTTCCTTAATTAGAGTCCACAGGTACAGAGGGGAAAATGCTTTACCTGATTGTCATCCACAGAGTATTGGAATTTTTTAGCAGATGCTTTGGCCAGGGCTAGTGATGCTACATAGCCAACTAGTGCCACTCCAAAAGCTTCTGTTATTACTTCAGAGAGGACATTCATGGTTGGGGCTTTCAGAGGTGGCATCCTATAAAGATAAAGACAATCCTTTATATTGTAATGAGCATAAAGCACTTGTGATAAATCCTGTACAAAAGCTATATAGATACAGGCCTTGTGAGACAGGTTATTTTGCTCTAATTTGCCCATCATTACTACTAGAATTCCAGCTGCAAAAACACTAACAACACAGGAGTTAATATTAGCATTCCTACTGTTGCTGTTGTCAGTGGCATAAAACTCATGTTGGCAAAGAAATAAATTCAGAATGAAACAACTCACCACCCTGAAAATGAAAGATACATTGATCCTAAAACCAGATAATTTTGTACTACAATATTTATTTTACATGCTTAATAAGCATGTGATGGATGGGATAGATATAACAAAGGCAACTTGTTGCAAGAGTTTAGGAAAAGACTACAATAGCCATTTAAAAATTGGAGGGAGGAATTCAAATAGACGCATATAACTATCTAAGATGGAATCTCCATATACTACATTTGCACTTTTCATAGATTTCATAGACATCAGGGCTGGAAGGGACCTTGTAAAACCATCGGGTCCAGCCTCTTGCCCAAGGGGCAGGAAGTCAGCTGGGGTCAAATGATAGGCATCTAAGTGCTTTTTTGAAGCGTCCAGCGTAGGTGCTTGCACCACCTCTGCAGGGAGTCTATTCTAGCCCCTGGGAACTTAGCCCATAAAGAAGTTTTTCCTTATGTTCAGCCTGAAATGGTCTTCCAGGAGTTTGTGACCATTGGACCTTGTCCTCCCTTGGCGTGCCCTGGTGAATTCTCCCAGCTCCTGATGCACACCCCATCTAGGCTGCCACCAAGTCACCCATAAGTCTATACTCTTCCAGGCTGAAAAGCCCCATGTATCTTAGCCTCTCCTCATAAGGCCTGCTCTCAAGTCCACTAATCATACATGTGGCTCTCTTCTGGACCCTCTCAAGCTTCTCCACATCCTTTCTGAATTGCAGAGGCCAGAATAGGTTACAGTACTCCAGGTGCAGCTTCACAAGGGCTGAGTAAAGCAGATGGATGACTTCCTGGGTCTTGCTTGAGATGCATCAGTAGATGCAAGCCAGGATTTTGTTTGCTTTGCTGGCTGCGGCATCGCATTGGTGGCTCATGTTCATCTTGTGGTAAATCATGATCCTCAAGTCTCTTTCAGTCATGGTACTAGTGAGCATAGCACTGCCAAGTCTATAGACACGTATAGTCCTTGAGGAGCAACCACTCGTTGTGGGCTCCCCTCCCTGTCAAATTATGGCCTCTCAGGGCCTTGTCAACTACCCTCCTGAGCTTGTGAAAGTCAGCTTTCCTAAAGTCAAGGACTTCCACAATCCTGACAAACTTGCCAGTTTTGCAGTGGATAGAGAAAGTGATCAACTCATGGTCACTGTCTCCCAGCTTCCCTTCAATTCTTAGGTCATTCACTAGATAGTCCCCTTTGGCCAGTACCAGGTCCAGCGGCACCTTGCCTCTTGTTGCCTGTAGACTTCTTGGGATAAACAGAGCTCATCAGTGCATGTGAGGAAGTAGTGCAATCAATCGGATTTGGCTGAGTGCTCTTCCCATGAGATGTCAGGGTAACTGAAATCACCCATGACAACCATGCACCAAGAACGTGTAGCCTCAGCCAGTTCCCTAGTGAATTTGTGGTCAAGTTCTTGCTCCTGATTAGGAGGTTTGTAATAGACTCCTACCATTATATCCCCTTCACCATGTTCCCCCCGTATTCTTACCCAGAGGGTCTCAAGTCACCCTCCTTGGTTGCCAATCTCCACCTGTAGGGAAGTGTACTGCTCCTTCACATAGAGAGTTACACCCCTGCCCTTTCAACATGATCCCTCCTGTACAAGTTATAGCCATCTATACCTGTGATCCAGTCATAGGTGGAGTCCCAGCAGGTCTCCGTTATCCCTATGAGATCATAGTCATTTCTGTTTAGCAGAAGGTCCAGTTCCTCCTGTTTGTTGCCCAGGCTCCTGGCATTTGTGTATAGGTAAGTGATCCTGCCATAGGAGACCCTAGGCTTCCCTGCACTCCTGGAAGAGCCCTGTCCCTGGGCTGGGGTAGGAGTGAGTTCCCTTGTGCAGCCTGATGTGTTGATTTTGTGGTTGATGCTCGGTAGGCTTGCACTGGTGGTTATCTGCCCATCCCCCAGTGACCTTAATTTAAAGTGTGATCAAGCAGGTCAGCCATTGTAGCTGAGAAGAACATCTTCCCCATTTGAGTGAGGTGGAGGCCATCCTTTCCCAACAATTCTCTGTTTCTGTCTTTGAAGTATGGAAGCTTTCACAATGGCACCAGCACCACCGTCTTCTGTTTACTTCTACAGTTCTTCTCTCCTTCCTCTTCCTGTGACCTGTAACCAGAAGGATCAAGGAGAAAACCACCAGCACCCCCAACCCTCCAAGACCTGCTCCCAGAGTCCTGTAATCATTCATGACTTGGCTGGGATTGCTCTGAGCCTTGTCATTCATGCCCACATGGATAAGGAGCACGGGGTAGTGGTCAGAGAGCTGTATAACTTTTGGCTACATCCTGGATATGGGCCCCTGGGAGGCAGTAGACCTCATGGGCTGAGGGGTCAGGGCAGCAGATTGCTCCCTCTGTCCCCCTCAAGAAGGAGTCTCCCACAGTGACCACTCTATGTTTCTTCTTAGGGGTGGTTGCTGGTTGTCTTTCTTTCTCAGGTGCAAAAGCTGGTGGCTCTGCTGCTCTACCGGTGCTGTGAGGAGTTTGTACCTGTTGTGTAGATCCAGGGGGGTGGCAACCCTGGTACAGCAAACCTTAGGGCCAGAGACAACCTACATCCAAGCAACCCCTGGCTGGACATTATGAGAGCTCCTCTTGCCCACCCTTATCTTGCCAGCCAACCTTGCTCTTCCCTTTCTTTCTTCTGGTAGAAAGCCTGGCAATAAGAGTCAGTCTCTTCTTCATCATCCCTGATGGTGCACAGCCTCTGCACCATGGCCTGGAGCTCCCCTATCCAGTACTCCAGAGGGTCCAATGTATAGCAAACCTCACAAGGGGAGGTATCATTGCTCCTGATTCCATGTGCCTGCAGATGTGCCAGGCAGACCCACAGCTAAGAGCCAGGGGCCCCATCTGAGTGGAGGCCTGAACCATGGGTTCTGTCTGGGTGGAGGCCTCAGAGGTACCTGGGAGGGGGAGCAGCCACGGAGGGGATCTTTGGGATGTGGCGCATCACCACTATGGTAGAGATAGTACTCTGGGCTACTACTGTGCCAACCCTTCTCTTCAGACTCACCACCTAGAGCCTTGTGCCCCTCCTGCTCACACTCCTGCATGAACTCCCACACCAACTTGAGTGCTGGGTCCAGAGTGCGCCTGCTTGCATGCTGTGTTTGCAAGTCTCCAGTCACGTGGCTTCCTGGGGGGCTAGGCCAAGTAGGAGCTGGATAGGGGCATGAGCCTCCTTGGCTCCTCTCAGCTGCCTCCGGCAGACGACTAGCTCCCACTCACTGTGGGCCCCACCTACCTTCCAGCTACACTGGGGTCAGGGTCGGGGTCCACCGGGTGTCCCTCCCACTGGGGTCCTTGGGGTCCAGGGCAAATGGGGGCATGATGGGCTTCCACCCATGTCTTGCACCAGAGCCAGACCAAACTGGCTTCTGCTGTTGGCAGGCCCTTTTAAATTCTGTGCATGCACAGTGGGCCCACTACCAGTGCTACACTGCTCTCCGGGGCTGTGGGTCACTGGCCCACTGGAGAAGGGGGCAAGTAAGTGCCCCACTTCCCTGTCTCACATGCTGGGTGGCACTGGTCTCATGGCTCCCTGGGGGGCTGGGTCAAGTAGGAGCTGGGGAAGGGTGACACTCCTTGGATCCTCTCAGCTGCCTCCCACAGCTGACTCCTACCCACCGCAAGCCCCATCTACCTCCCAACTATGTTGGGGGTCAGGATTGGGGTTTGCTGGGTATCGTGCTGGGGGTCCAAGGCTCATGGGACCAGAGCTGAACCAAACTCCAGTTTCTGCCATTGGTGGGCCCTTTTAAATTCTGTGCATGCACAGTGGACCCGCTGCCAGCACCTCACTGCTCTCAGGGGCTGGGGGTTACTGCCCCACTGGAGAAGGAGGCATGTAAGTGCCCCTGCCTTTCCTGTTTCATACACCGGGTGGCACCAGTCACATGGCTCCCTGGGGGGCTGGGCCAAGCAGGAGCTGGGGTGGGGGGACGTGACCCTCCTCAGCTCCTCTCAGCTGTCTCCCACAGCTCACTAGCTCCTGGCTAGGATTAGGGTTAGGGTCGAGGTCCGCTGGGTGTCCTGCTGGGGGTCCTGGAGGTCTGGGGCTCATGGAGGCATAATAGACTTCCGCCTGTGCATCTCACGCTGGAGCCAGACCAAACTGCAAACAATTTTTCAACAACCTGCAGTAATTCTTTATGCATTAAGTAGCATAGAGAATGATTTGATCAGAAGCTGCAGAAGTGAAACTCAGTTCTTCACGACGTCTATAAAATAAACACATATATTGCTGTCTAACCCTTGGACACATGAAATGTATCCTGCCCCAAACACCACACAGAATTCACACTCTAAGGAGCTCCAAACATTCCCATCCCTCACTAGAAGCACATTCTTGGAGTCTACAGAGTGCACAATGACTCTATCAGAAAAACCCTGAAAATGGCTCAAAAAAGTAAAAAGCTAACTTTCTGATCCTCATCTTTAAATCTTATAGGGTGGTAATGATCATGAAGAACCAATCCAGGATGGATGGAGACCATTGGGTTCATGAACCCTAATGAAACAGGTTCTCTTGATCAATAACATGTACCTCACTTCAATGTCAAGGCACCATATATCAAGTTTAAGAGCAGGGAATTGAACCAAACTCAGTGCCCATCCCTAATATCAACTGGTATTGTTCTTAAATTGACTATTTGGTCCTATACAGTAATGGAACAGCTCTGATGCTATGAGAGAGAGTGCCTTTCTTAGGGATATATCCACACACCTGTCCATTTCAGGGGCTGAAATGAGTACAGATAATTCCGATTTCCCGTTCTTTTATAATTTGAGCTTTGGAGTAACTGTACTTAAATTATGAATAAATTTTAAAACCACAAGCAAATAAAAAACATATTACCCTTCTGGAATATGTCCCACAACTTCTAGGCCATAGGTGTATTCCATATCAGCATAGTAGCAGGCAAGGGATGTAGCAATTATCTATTTGATTGAACATAGAAAATATATTAATGTTCTATCTGAGGTATTCATATGGTCCTCACTAGTGCAATATCTAAATACCTTATAGGCCTTAATGAATTTACTCTTTCAACACCCCTGTGAGGCATGGAGACAGAATACTATTATTATATGTGTGAGGAAGGCAAAGACAAAATAAATTGCCAAGACTATGCAGGAAGGGAATTTGAATCAGTTCTCCCACATCCCAGGCTGACACTCTAACCACTCAACCACCTTTCTCCCTTAGGCTGCCTGCCAAAGTCATGAAATATGTCACTTAGCTAATAAAAATACAGTAAAATCTCCACTCTCTGGCATTTAACTAACTGGAAATCCCATTAACTGGAATTTCTGGCCAGCCAGCCAGCCACAGGGGGCAGACCAAGGGAAAGCTTACACACATGGCATCTGCCACAGCCCACCACCCTGTGTCGCAGCCAGTCCATGTGTGCCCACAGCCACACCCCCCCCCCCACATTGCATGCAGCTGTCACCTCTCTCCCCCCACAGCATTATCTGAAAACCCCTGCCAGGGGATGTCAGATAACCTTAATTTTTACATAACCGGCAATCCCCTTCCCCAGGGATGCTGAATAACAGAGATTTTACTGTCCTTTAAACTATACTGTAAATTACTTTACTGTAATTTAAACATCGAGTGCAAGCATTCCCATTAGACAGGAAAGGTTGAAGAAAGAAAAGAAACCTATGGATGTTTATGCAAAAAAAAATTTGTCAGTTTCATTATAGAAAAATATGTAGCAAAAACATTTTACTGCAAAATACTATGTAGAATCACTAAGAAAAATCAATGTATTGTAAAGAATGAGATTGACTCAAGGTTATGCTGATGAAATATCTAGTTGCACTAAAATTCAACACATTGTAAAAAGTATTTCAAAACTGATTCAAGCATTTTGGATATTTGCTTGTTAGTTGGGATATGACTGCAGAACTTCAAGATAACCTGGAACTTCCAAGGTAACTCAAGGGTCAGTTACTAGTGACAACAGTGACTTCAGTATAGTGTAAAGATACTCAAGCTACCTTTAAACTAATTAGTCTGGGTACCAGTAGCAGTCTAGCTATGGCAGCATGGAGCTCCAGGAGGGCAAATTTACCCTGTTGAAAAGTTATTTCATTGTCCATACTGCTAATTATTTGAAAATTATGGGGGTGAAGTGGACCTAGATTGTATATTTATCTCACAACCCATGGGATATAGTTTCTCCATCTTCCTGATAATTTTAACCTTTGTATTTATTATTCTAAACAAGTTAAATTGGGTAGCTCCAAATTCTTTCAACCTAGGAGAAAGGTATGTCCACCAGGGTATCAGCCATGACTGGTGTTTGATACAGAATTAAATTAGATAGCTTTGTACATGCATAACTGAACAATTATCCTTTAAGTTTCTAGATAACAAAGATAACTGGCAAAAAAGTCAGTTCAGTACAAGACAGAATAGGTAATTGGGTACCCATTCCCTAAGTCACTTCAAGCTAAATAGAGCAGTGGTTTTACAGTTACTATGCAATAACTGCCCATGTGCATGCTCTTATCCTGTGGTAAATGAAAGGTCTACAAGTAATCTACTACAAAGTAAGAGTGCACATGTGAGCAATTACTGTGGAAAAGCCTTTTGCCCCTGATACTAGTAACTGTCATTTACTTGGATTATAAGAAGGCCTTCAATACAGCATCTCATCCTATTCTCATAAATAAACTGAGCGGCTGTGACATATATGATTATATGGTCAGGTGGGTGGCAATTGGCTTAGAGGTTGCACCCAGAGAGTTGTGGTGGACAGGTCAGTATCAACCTGGAAAGATGTGGGCAGTGGAGTCCCACAAGCCTGAGTCCTTGGACCTGTGCTGTTAAATGTCTTCATCAGTGACTTGGATAAGGGCATGGAGAGCACTCTGCCCAAATTCATAGAGGATACCAAATTATGGGGTAAAGGTAACACACTAGAGAAGGGGTTCTCAATCCCCAGGCCATGGCCCGGTGCTGGGCCATGGCAGGTCAGCTGCTGGTCTGCAGCATGGTCATCTGGCGGGCAAACAGTGGACCCACAGAACTGGTCAGAGGCCATGGTTCCTTTTGCAGCGCCTGAGGCAGCGCTGGGTTTGCCCCCCACTCCTCCTGCCTGGGAACCCCTGCACTAGAGGGTAGGGAATGAATCCAGGAACATCTGGACAGGTTGGAAAGTGAGCAGAATAAAATAGGATGCAGTTCAACAAAGACAAGTGAAAAGTGCTGCACTTAGGGAGAAGGAATCACCAACACACAATTAGACTGGAGGAGGACCTTCTCAGCAGCAGAAAGGGATCTTAGAGTCATTGTTGACACCAACATGAACATGAGTTGTCAATGTGACAAAGTGATCAGTAAAGCTAACCGCACTTTATCATGCATTAGCAGGTGCATGATGAACAGGTCCGGGAAGGTGATACTTCCCCTCTATGCATCATTTGTCAGGCCACAGTTGGAGTACTGCATCCAGTTTTGGACATGGACAACCTCAAGAGGGTTTAAAAGAGAGCCACTCATATGGTTAGGGATCTGCAGGCAAAGCCCTACGAGGCAAGATTGAGGGACCTGGATCTTTTCAGCCTCCGCAAGAGAAGGCTTAGAGGTGATCTCGTGGCTGCCTACAAATTCATCCCAGGGGTGTGAGGGGACAGTAAGGAATTGGAGATGCTGTGTTTACCACAGCACTCCTTTGAGTAACTAGGAACAACAGCTACAAACTGACAGAAAGCAGATTTAGATTAGACATCAGTACGAACTTCTTTACGGTAAGGGTTGCCAGAATCTGGAATGGGCTTCCCAGGGAGGTCGTGTTCTCCCCTACCTTGGGGGTCTTTAAGAGGAAGCTAGACATGCACCTGGCTGGGGTCATCTAACCCCAGTGCTCTTTCCTGCCCATTGAAGGGGGTCAGACTTGATGGTCTCTTGAGGTCCCTTCCGACCCAAATGTCTATGAACTAATTCAATGTAATTCCAAAATATCCCCAGTCTTTCTGTAAAAGTGTCCAAAAATAGGTTAGTATAGCGGACTTGGCAACATCAGTAGAATCAGTGGAGGATACTAAGATAACTGTTTTTGAAAATGCTAATGGAACAGTTCTCCTAGTGTCTTAGGAAAACGAAGGTGTCAGTTGCGGGCCTCAGCTGCCTGTACAACAATGCCAGGAGCATGGGGAACAAGCAGGAAGAACTAGCCCTCCTGCTGTCTAGTGGGCAATATGACCTCGTAGGGATCACAGAGACTTGGTGGGACTCCTCACATGATTGGAATATAGTTGTAGAGGGCTACACCCTGCACAGAATGGACCAAGCAGAGAGAAAGGACAGAAGGGTAGCGCTCTATGTGACGGAGCAGTACATCTCCCTGGAGGCTGACATTGGCTCCAAAGATAAGTAGCTTGAAACCCTCTGGGTCAATCTTTGGGGGGGCGAGGGGTTGAGGTGAGAGAGACTTAACTGTGAGCATTTACTACAGGCCATCAAACCAAGTGGAGGAGCTTGATCTGGAGTTTTAACAAGAACTGACAGAGGCCATGCGTGGTGGTCATGAGCAACTTCAATTACCCAGACATAGATTGGGAGGACCACTCCTCTAGATCAGGTTGGTCTTGTAGCTTCTTAACTGTAATTGAGAAGCTCTTTCTGACCCAGGAAGTGCAAGGGCCAACCAGAGGTACCACTCTCCTAGACTTGGTCTTGGCCAAAGGAGATTATCTGGTATGTGGATTGAACATTGAGGCTAACCTGGGTGAGAGCGACCATGAGCTCAGATTCACTGTCCACCGCAAGGCTGACAAATCAATTAGCAGGATTGAAGTCCTGGACTTCAAAAATGCTGACTCCAACAGGCTCAGGGGAGGTGTGGAGGCGATGCAGGCTGGAAGGTGAATGGGGTGCACAAAGAGTGATCGTTCCTCAAGGACATGATTCTTGAAGCACAAAAGAAAACTGTTCCCATGAAGAGCAAAGGTAGCAGAAGGGCTAGCAAGCCCTAATGGCTCAATAGGGACATTGCAGTCCTCTTGAAAAAGAAAAAAAGGTGTACACACAGTGGAAGCTAGGGACAATCCACACGGAGGCTTATGCAAAAGTGGTCCGTACTTGCAGGGAAATGATTAGGAAAGCTAAGGTGGCGACTGAGTTTAAATTAGCCATGGGAGTCAAGGACAATAAGAAGTCCTTCTTTAGGTATGCAGTGAGCTGAAAGAAAACAAACGGAAGTGTGGGGTCCCTCCTTAACACCTTGGGACAGCTGGTAATGGACACTCAGGAAAAAACTGAACTCCTGAATGCCCACTTCGCTTCAGTATTTCACTGGACCAAGGGGAAAGACAAGCAAGATAACGATCACAGGGGGCATGGTGGGATGCTAAGCTGGTGCAAAACCACTAGAAAAGCTAGACATTTATAAGTCAGCAGGACCAGATGGACTTCACCCAAGAGTGCTGATGGAGCTGGCTGAGGTCATCGTGGAACCCCTGGCAGAAATCATGGCACACAGGGGAAATCCCTGAGGATTAGAAGATGGCCAACATTGTGCCCATCTTCAAGAAGAGGACCCAGGCAACTATAGGCCAATCAGCCTAACCTCCCTCCCAGGGAAAATCCTGGAAAAACTTATTAAAGGATCTATGTGCGATATGCTCGTTGAGTGTAAGATTCTGAACAACAGCCAGCTTGGCTTCATTGTGGGTAGGTCTTGTCTTACCAATCTCATCTCCTTCTATGAACAGGTCTCTTGCCACCTGGACACAGGAGAGAAGATTGACATTATACACCTAGACTTCCAAAAGGCTTTTGATATAGTATCCCATGATATCCTTGTGGAAAAATTGGAAGATTGCAGGCTTAACTGCTCAACAGTTCAAAGGGTGAAAAACTGTCTGGATGGTAGGACCCAGAGAGTTGTCATGAATGGATCTGTGTCATCCTGGTAAGAAGTGGCCAGTGGTGTTCCTCAGGGATCCAGTGCTTTTCAACATTTTTATGATTTGGATGTGGATCAATGATTTGGGGTGAAAATCTCACTAGCCAAATTTGTAGACAACACCAAGTTATGGGGGTCCGTGACCATGCCAGAAGATAGATTGCAGATATAGCTGGACCTGGACAAGCTGGAGAGTTGGGTGGATTGGAACCCAATGACGTTCAACACTCAGAAGTGTAAGATGCTCCATCTGTGGGCAAACAATCCCCAACATAACTACAAGCTAGATGGCAACAATTTGACTTGCACCATGGCCAAAAGGGACCTAGAGATAGTGATCAATCATCGCATGAACATGAGCTGGCAGTCCAATGCTGTGGCCAGCAGGCAGACAACATGCTGGCACGCATTAACCCTTGCATCTCATGCAAAACTAAGGAAGTGATACTCCCACTGTACCCCACACTGGTGAGACCACAGCTGGAGTACTACGTCCAGTTCTGGGCACCGCACTTCAACAAGGACATGGAAAGACTTGAGAGGACCAGAGAAGAGCCACCTGTATGATCAGGGACTTGCAAGACAAGCCATACGAGGAGAGGCTGAGGGACTTGGGCCTCTTCAGCCTACAGGGGACTTGGTAGCAGCTTACTGCTGAGAAGACTTGTTAGAGGCTTACCACTACATCAGGAAAGTACATCAAGAACTTGGTGAACAGCTGTTCACCAGCACACACCTAGGGAAGACCAGGAGCAATGGATACAAACTTCTGGAAGGCTGCTTCAGGCTCATTTGTAGGAAAAACTTGTTCAGACTGTGGAATAAACTCCCTCCAGTGGTGGTGCAGTCACCTACCCTGGAAATCTTCAAAAGAAGACTGGACAGTCACCTCGCTGGGGTCACTTGAACCCAGTTGTTTTTTCCTGTCTAGTGCAGAGTGACTGGACCCGATGATCTATAAGGTCCCTTCCAGCCCCTAACAATCTATCAATCTATGAATGTGTTTCATTAGGATTTTGCCAGTTTTAGAAAATTCCTCCTTTTTGCATGTGATAGTTCCAAGTCAAACAAAAGTATAGGGTTGGCCCACATGTTCTCAACAGGTTCTCCATTCAATCTTGTTTGCTTTCTGCAAGAGATACAAAGAAACACAGAAAACATCTTCTGGTACAAGGGCTGTTTCTATAACTACTTGATATCTGAAGACCTATGTAATTAATTTCTGCTGAACCTGCACCATACATAAAGAAAACAGGAAGAAAAGTTATAGAAAGTGGTAGTGTAGTTGTTCTCAAGAATAAATGTAAGAAATAATGTTTAACTGCAGTTGGCCAACACTGGCCTCTCTCACTGCTTCACAACAACAATTACTCTTTTGTTTTTATATTTAAAACTTCCCATATGTTAACATTTTAGGCCTCAAAGTCTTGTATTTATGTAATAAACGGTAAATATATGAAAAATGTTTTATAAACTGAGAACATATGTGACTTCTTTCTTAATTATTTGGCCAAACTGTTTCTTGTTTTTACATTAACATTTAACAAGGAAAATTAGCTTTAGATTTAATAAGAGGCAGGTGTGACTGTGGGTAACTATAGACAATACAGTAAACTTTGGCAGATTGTCTGAATATCTGACTCCATACTTACCAAAACTAGATCAATGGGAAGAATGACTTTAATGATTCTTTTAAATTTTTCATTCAGTTCTTTAACGAGAACAAGCACCACAATGCTCAGCAAGGATAGAAGTAAAGCTTCTAATTGAACCGATTTGATATTTTCAAAAATGTAGGCATAAATCTATAGTGAATAAAAACAGACAGACAAACAACAACTCGAGATGTAAAATGTTTAATTCTAGAATATATCTTTCACACTACAGAGCATACCCTAAGTATTCTTGCATATTATTCTCTCAGAATTATCCTTGAGACGTGAGCCAATGCTGTAGGAGTTAAGCAATCTGATATACTGACATTTGTTCAAAACTCTGTAGAGAAATAAATCATTTATCTACTATTACAAGACAACCTTCAACAGTTCAGAAAGATGTGAATACCTTGCAAAAATATTTAGATATAAAGAGTACAGTAAATTTCTAGCAATAAAAACACTTTAAATAAAAAAAAAAACATTTATCTTGAGTGTATGACAAAACAAGCTTACTAGTAGAGGAGCCATAACTGAGATTTTATTCATTCCTTATAAATGTAAAGCTCCCACCTAATTCACTGAGATAATGACATGGTAAAACAAAGTTAGAGGTACTTATTTGGGGTTGGGATCACTAATAAAATATTGTAAGTCTACCAGCACATGTCAATGAACAGGTTTTATTTAATTCAAACACTGATGGTATAACTATTAAATATGATTAATCTATCACTTGATAGCATATAAGGGAACCAATACAATAACAATATCAAACATTTTCAGGTCACATGGCTCACTAACACACTGAAAGCATTCACCCACTCACAAAAATGAACATGTGACTATCTGCCATAAATGCTGGGTGCTGGGTTACATAACTCATATTCTTTTGTTTGTTCACTCCAAAATAATTGATTACCTCCAGTCCAAAATATCCTTGATTACTTTTTGAGATGAGTAAGACAAACTAAAGAAATTTAGCCCCCAGGTTACTGTTCCAAATTTGAAGATTCAGAAAACAAAGGCACAAACCCCTGTGATTAAGATGAAGAGATATCAATGAGAAAATGGATTGTCTATGACAACCAATGTCACTGAGAAATCTTTCAGATCTGAAGAAAATAAAATAAAGTAGGCCCTAATGCAGGCTGAAACATAAACTGAACATATAAAGGAAGCTGAGAGGATGAATTTATTCCAGACTTCCAAGGGTGTCAAGAACACTTGAAGGTTTACATGAAAAAGACCAACTGTCTAAGGCTAATAACTTAAACATGTCTGGGAAAAAGTCCCCATTATTTTCTGAGAAGTACATCTTGTGTGAAGAAGAAAGAAATGAAAGGGACTTCAAAGAAATTAATTTTGGACACGTAACAAAATTGTGATAGGTATTTCCATTTCACATAACAGCTATCCAATATGTCTGTCCAAAGCGGATCACAAACATGCCTGGCTGAAACCTATAAGAGAATCCAGGAAACTCATTAATTCATGATAATATGGAAAAGAAATATCAATAGACAACAGAGCCAAAAAAGAATACCAATACTCTCTAATGAGGAACTGAGGAAACTCTACAATTCATAACTAAATCTCTTCTTTATACACTACAAAATTCAGACCAATAAGGGAATTGACTCTTACATATGAAAAGTCATGTGTTTGCTCTGGGGACACCTAAAAAGATCAATGAAATAAATTGAGAAACCTCTGCTTATTAGAACAAATTAATTTTTGCACCAAAGGACCCATATTTTAACACACGCTTTGTTAACAAGATTACAGATCTGGAGCTAAAATAAAGACATTTTAAAAACTTTATTATGAAGTTTGATTTCCAATTTTTGTCAGATTTTAAGAATTAGGTTATTCATTAAGTAAAACAATTACAGAACCAAAAAAAACTGTGCAAAAGAGAAAAAATCTGATTGTTCACAAAGAGAAAGATACCGGAACCCAGTCCTTTGAAAATTAGCTTTTAGACTCTACAATAATAACAAGCACACTTCAGTGGGAATATTCCTCAGAAGCTGGAAAAACTGTGAATTTTTAAAGCTAACTTGTTTGGGTAATGTCTAGCCTTTGTAAATAAAATGATATGTAGAAGAGTCATAAGTTTGAAGAATAGTTAATTAAACCAAAGCCTCTATCCACATGGTACCCTTGTGTAATCAAACAATGAGGATGTTATTTTGCATGGCTTCAGACTTGGCAGTGCAGCACAATTGTCCAAAAATGCACATTACAGACAGCATGGGTCTTGGACTCTGTGCTCTTGCAGAAACTGTGATCAATTAGTACAAAAGAAAGAATTCCAGCAAGCTGTGTCAAAATGTTCATGAGGTCATCAATGGCTCAGAAGCTAGTTCCCATATCTAAAGCAAAGTTGATAAGGATGCAGAAGAACTAAATAGATTCTCATTATTGAAATAAAAAAGTTACAAGTATTTTTCAAGCAACCAATTCTGCTGAAGTGTTATCACTTGGCAACCCATGTCTATTTCCTATGGATCTAGGTCTTTATTAGGTAAACTGAAACATCCTAATGTAGGTAAATCACAGAGGTCTGTCTATTCTATCCAAAGATAGTTTTATATTGCTCTTCTGTGGAAGAAATTTTGAAAAGCAAATGAAAGTTTTACTTCTATGACCTTTATGAGTTCACTATAATTTTTAATTAAGGATTTCTATAGATAATTGTTAAATTTTTATTCCTTATTTTTGAAAGAAGGAACACTAGAGACATTTTTGTTTCTACCATTTAATTTAATAGATTTCATAGACATTAGGGCTGGAAGGGACCTTGGAAGATCATCAAGTCCAGCCCCCCGCCCAAAGGGCAGGAAGTCAACGGGGGTCATAAGATCACAGCAAGATAAGCATCCAATTTGCTCTTGAAGGTGTTTAATGTAGGTGCTTGAACCACCTCTGATGGCAGGCTGTTGCAGACCCTGGGGACTTGGACAGTAAAGAAATTCTTCCTTATGTCCAGCCTGAAACGGTCTTGTAGTAGTTTATAACCATATGACCTCATCATCCCTTGGGGCACTCTGGTGAACAAACATTCCCCCAGATCCTGGTGGTCACCCCTGATAAACTTATACGTGGCCATCAGATCACCTCTGAGCCTGCGCTTTTCCAGGCTAAAGAGCCCCATGGCTCTCAGCCTGTCGTCGTAAGGTCTGTTTTCCTGACCTCTGATCATGTATGTGGCTCTTCTCTGGACTCTCTCAAGCTTCTCTACATCATTTTTGAATTGTGAAGTCCAAAACTGGACGCAGTACTCCAGCTGCGGCCTAACCAAGGCCGAGTACAAGGGGAGAATGACGTCCCGGGATTTGCTTGAGAAGCATCTATGGATGCAAGCCAGCATTTTGGTCGCTTTACTAGCCGCAGCATCGCATTGCAGGCTCATGTTCATCTTGTGGTCAATGATGACCCCCAAGTCTCTTTCTTCCATAGTGCTAGCCAGTGTAGTACTGCTGAGCCTATAAGGAAGCTGCAGGTTTTTCCTCCCAAGGTGGAGAACCTTGCATTTTTCAGTGTTAAACATCATCAGGTTCTCACCTGCCCATTTGCTGAGCCTGTCAAGGTCAGCCTGGATTGCTCACTTGTCTTCTGGTGTGGATGCTTTGCCCCAGCGTTTGGTGTCATCGGCGAACTTGGCCAGTCCGCTTCTGACTCCAATGTCCACATCATTAATGAAGATGTTGAACAATATGGGTCCAAGGACAGAGCCTTGGGGGACCCTACTGGTCACAGGGCACCATGACAATTGACTTGCGTCAGTTACCACCCTCTGGGTCTGACCATGGAGCCAGTTCTCCAGCCAGTGGATCGTGGTGGACCGAAGGCCACAATTGGCCAGTTTCGCCAAGAGGTGATCATGGGATACCAGACAGAAGGCTTTTTGAAGTCAAGATATATGTCATCAATCTCTTCTCCCTTGTCCAGGTGATAATCTCTAAAATATCTGGACAAAGGTATAGCAACAGCTCCTATCATTTAGTAGCAGTTGTAGATCAGTTTGCGTAAAGAACATTTGTGTTGGAACCTGGTACTAAACCTGTCATCTTTTTTTTGGAATAGAATTTTGTGTTCACATTTCCAGGAACCTATATAAAACTTAAATACACAGTCCTCACATATCTGATTAACTTTATTTAGACAAAGCTATAAAATGTGATGTTTGATCAAGTTAGCTATCTTGTTGCAATTACTCACTTTCAAAAACTCCACTCAGGACTAATTCATAGTACCTTTGAACATGAAAAGTACAATTCTTTTGTCTGGTCACAGCTTCACAAGAGTTAATTAGATCAAATTAGGTGCATCTACACATACAATTAGCACATAGCAATAAACACTGGCACAATTAGTACCAGAGTTTATGTCTCCCAGTGCAGCATTTACACATGCACTCAGGACTACAACATGTTGAACTGGGGTAGAGCAGCCCTAGCTGGCAGGGGTTTAGGAGGTGAGCCTGCCAACCTGGGGCTGCTCCAGCCTGGTTCAATATGCTACAGAGGGGCTGGCTGATGTAAGAGGGTGCTACAGTATAGGCAGCTCTCATACTGTAGCAATCTTGTGCCCCAGCCAGCCCCAGTCACCTCCTACACATGTCTTACAGTGCATGTAACTACACAGCTGTAGGATAGTACTTGTTCCAGACTGTATTAGCCTACAGCTGAGTTAATTAATGTAATGTGCCCTAATACAAGTGTACATGTAAACAGTGCTGCTTTACTATGGAGCTCCACAGTACAATGCATGTGTAGATGCACCCACTGATTTGATTTAATACCACACCTTTTATTTTTAGTGTAGATGAGATCTATGGGATCAACTACAAACTATGTAATGGACTGCATTTATTTTATGTCCTCAACCTCAATGCATTATGGATATTTGATTAATCTGATTTTCTAGTCTTTCAGAACACTTCTAATGGATACCATTTTAAAGAAACACAAACCTTTCAAATAAATGCTTCTTCTTTTTTTTCTTTACTAAATCTGAGACAATGGACAAGTTTAAGGGCCAAACTTTGGAGCTTTAGATCAACAGGAACTGTCCTGCTCTCTAGTGGAATTAACGCTTTAGTTCTTGCCCTGAATCTAATATATTAAAATGGTGAAATTTATACATAAAAATATATCTAGGTATTTGGGGTGGGGGGGGTCTCTGACATACTGACCACTGGAATCATTTTAAATAAGACAGCCTATGTTATAGATGGAAGGAAAGAGCAAAAGGAATTACATTATTTTTGCAGAATGTGAGATCTCTATAGAAATATTACCATATTTATTTTACAGAACCCATAAATGTGCCAGGCACCTCTCAGTAAAATAAAAGGAAATGTACCAACCCTATATTTTAGATGATTTGGATAAGTTATTATTGGTTTCACCACTTATTTGTAATATGACTAAGTCAAACTTAGGCAGATGAAACATGTGTGTCTTACCAAATATTATTTTTATATATTTTCTTGGTGCATAATGGGATCTGCCTTCCACTTATAATCAACCAACTAAAAATTGTCTTGTTCCATAGATGTTATAGCCCCGGGATTCATGACTCTACTTTAATTCCCATGAAGTATGTTTAACATGGATTTTTAAGATGATGCCATGTTTGTCTACCATGGTAGAATGGTGCTTAGTTACCCTGAAGAAGAATTAAGCTCTGTCGACCTGCTCCTCCTCCATACATAGGATGTAACAACACCCTGAGTTCCACTGGATGTCATGAGAATAGATGTTCTGGCTTTACCAGAAAACAGTACCTCTGTACAACCTTAACTATATGCATATTCTAAATAAGCTACTTATTTATATGCTAAAAAGAAAGCTGAGGCACATGCTCATAACCTGTCTAAGCTATCTGCTCCACTCAGTTGTCAGTACAAAGTATCAGCAAAATAGCAGCAAATGAGCAGGGCTAGTTTCTTGACAGCAGTGTGGGCTCAGTGGGGATGTTGTATAGACAAAAATGAAATAAGTCCTTGGAAATATCAGTGACTTACTTTTACATAAAATCTAAATTCAAACTTTTCAGATTAGCTCCAAAATTGGTGCACATGTTGAAATAAATAATAGAAAAGGTAAAAAGAACCCAATTAATTAGTCAAAACATTAGAGTCTCTTTTCCAATCAATAAAAGTTTGCAGTCCAAGACCACATTACATTTTTTAAAGGGTTTCTTTCTGATATTTTCTTAATAATTGCAGCCTATGTTTGGAATAAATCCACGAGGAGCAGCTGTATGTTATGCAAGTCTAACATCTGAAATACTCAGGAAAGATGATAAAAGGCCATATTGAGAATGGGTACATGATTTTTTTGGAGAAAAGTTGCAACACAGAGTTCCTGCTTTCAGATGGTATCATGCCATCCCTTGTTTTGAAAAACAAATGTCTTTACTGGACAATGTTAGGGAGCACCATTATGCCCTTGCCCTGCCCACCTACTTCCACCCTGTGCAGACTGCCTGCTGAAGAAATGGTGTGTAGTCACTTCTTGATATATGTCCAGTGCCACTTTCAGTCTCATACAAGCAGAGTTGGGCACAGGCAGCTTGTCTGTAATGGTTGGCACATGACAGTTTTTGGCATGCAGTCTGTGTGAAGCAAGAGCAGGTGGGCAGGCATGTTTTCATGAGAATTCTCCCTAGCACTGTCCAACACAGAGTAGACTTTGCCTATTATTATTATTTTTTGGGGGGGGGCATGAAATTGTATGGGAGTATGAGCCTAACAAGAGATGGCTGCATTGTAAATATGTTTTCATATCTTGTCTTTGTTTTCAAATACTAAGAAATGTTGATAATGGTTTCAGCTGAATTACTTGATGAGATAGTCTGCAGCATGGGATACTGTCATGGGTGGACATAACTTGCTTGGGAAGCACATGCAGGATAAAAAAGCAACTTGTGTACAGACAACATTCACTTGTTCTGTGGTGCAGTATAAAGCAGGAGGTAGGCCTGTTAAAAGTCTCTGGGTCCAGGTAAAAGGAAAGGAGGATGTCACTGAACATCTGGTATAGGCAAGCAAACCGGAAGTAGAAGGTAGATACATTTTTCCTCAAACTATCCAAAGTAACACAGGGCTGATCATGTTCAGAAATTTTAACTGCAGTGATATCTGTAAGGAGAGTAACTCATAGGTGCACAGGCAGTCCACCAAGTTTTTGAAGTATTTCAAGGATAATACTTCTCCACCAATCAAGGTGGTGGAGAAGCCAAGTCAAGGTAGAGCTTTTCTCAACTGTTGCTCATAAGTAGAGAGGAACTGGTCAAGAATGTAAAGAAAGAAGACAACTTGGGTGACAATGACCATGAAATGGGAAGGAGGAGAGCAGAAGAATAAAGACACTGGACTTCAGAAAAGCAGACTTTACCAAATTTTGGGAACTGGTGGACAGTTCCCATAGCAGGCAACTCTGAGGGGAAAAGGAGTCCAAAAGAGCTGACTGAACCTTAAAGAAGCCATATTAATGGGTAAATGGGATGCCAATCTAATTGCACCTTTTTTACTTCACCCTTCATGAATAAGGTCAGCTACCAGATAATGAAAGCATTCACCAGCATAGATAGAGGAGATACTCCAACTCAAGTAGTGAAAGAAGAGGTTAGATATTGCTTAGAGAAGCTGAATATTTTCAGCCAGCAGGGCCAAGTGAGTTGCAGCCTATACTATACATGGAATTGGCTGAAGTAATTGCAAAGACAGTAGTTTATTCTCTTTGCGTACTCATCGAGATTGAGTGAGGTCTCAAACAACTGGAAAAGGGAAAATATAACATCTGTGTTTAAAACGAGGGAAGGAGGAGAAGGATTCAGGGAATCATAGCCCAGTCTGTCTGACCTAAATATCTGGAAAAATTATGGAGCCTTTCCTTAAGTAATCAAAGAATCTTCTTCTTTCGTACGGCATCAGATATCAGCTTACAAATCTATGAGCCACTGTCTGAGGATTCTCGCTCAACGTGTGGATTCCATCTGCCCCGTCTGGCCATTTGTAAGGATTGCAGCTTTCAATGAAGTGCTGTGCTGTTTGATAGACATTCATTCACACAGGGGGCTGTCCAAGATGTTCATCTTGTGAAGTGTTCTTTTAAAGCACCGGTATCCAGATCTCAGTGTGTTCAGCTTGTTCCATGTTTCTCTGTCAAGGTCATGCCCACTGGGGGACTCATCTGATGTTGGTATAAAATGCTGTAGGAATAGGTCTGACCTTTCCCAGCAGTTGGCCCGCTCCATTGCTGCCCATAGGTTTGGTTCAGCATCCCCAGTCTCTTCCAGGAGCTTGTTGGCTTCATATACAAACAATTTATGACTTTTAAGCCTCCATCTGTTCAGGTCTTCAGTTAACACTTGATGGAGAAGGTGATTTTTGTCACAAGAGGAGATAACAAGATTATCAGGAACAGCCACCTTGGAGGTGGGGGGTAGGGAGGGCAAATACAGGGCTGCTGGCATGTTGTAGTATGAACATCTAGATGGTGTGTAGCCCAGGGGCCTGTGGCTCTCCCTGATGCAGCCTATGGGGTGTTTGGTTTCCAGCCACTTAGAAGCTGGAATCTATGGGTTAGACAAACACTTGACTAGGATGATTTAAGCAGGGATGATCCTGCCTTGAGCAGGTAGCTGGATTAGATGACTTCTAAGGTCTGTTCTAGCCCTGCTTCTTAAAATTTTATGATTGTAAAACAAGACTTCACATTTTCTTTTCCCAGCACAGCTCTGACAAAAATATAAGGGATAAGGGAACAGATAGCCTTGAAAATTTTCTGAAGACTTCATTTATGATATTACCAGCAGGTCAAGACAGAAATATTTATTTGCATCATTGCTGTTCCTTATTATTTATTATACTATATGCTTTGGTTATTTCTTGACTGCTTTAGTTGATATTAGTCATTTCTACCAAATTAATATATTCTTTTATGAAGACAGGAGCTCCATGGCACTGGTATGGCAGATATTAAAAAAAAGGTTACATTTTATAGTTAGGATACAAGAGCCATTCAATGGTTAATTTTTAAAATAAAGCTCAATAGGCTATTTTATAGTCATGGCTTATAGCAATTTTTACTTATATAATTGTCTATAACATATATTATTCATATTTGTTAGATGGCTATAACAGCCATTAATACTTTTTGGGCCTCATAAAAATTATAAATAGGCATTGTGTACAAAATATAACCAATGGAATATTTATAAATACCAAAATACCCTCGCAGAAATCATAAATTTCCCTACTGCCTACAGATTTTAGCAGAGATGCCATTTCAGTGTCCCCTCCTGCCAGCCACTCAAAAATGAATGGTGAATCAGACTGGGAGTAGAAAGCAGAGGTGATTTAAGAAAACATATTCAATGTTCCTTAAAAGCCAGTTTCACTTCAGTGGCTAAATAGATACATACATACTAGGGTCAAGGGGCTATGCTAGTATACACAGACCTCATTCTTTAGTTGCTCATTGGCTGAATATATGAAAACTATCAGCTAACACAGAGTCACACTGATATATTCCTTTATGCAGATAAGGGCTCCATTGCACTGGCACGGCAGATATAGAAAAAGGATACAACATGCTTGTGTTAGAAGAATATGGCCACGATACATAAGCTGGAAGATTTTATTACAGTAGATTTTTCTAGACAATGGGTTCTCATAGTTGTACATATCATACAAAAGAACTACAACACTATATAAAAAGATGTACTAGTAATATAGAAATTACAATAAAGATACAAGCTTGAGATGCTGTACGACAAAGTTATACTACGTCATGAAAAAGCAGTAGCACAGCTAAGGTAACTATTTATTGGACTTTCCTTTCACTACACTGATAGCCAGGAGTAATTTAGCAAAAATATGAAAGGCAGCATGCTTAGGATGAAATTTGAAATATGTTGGGTTCCCCCAGACATGACATACAAAAAAAGTTAACTGTTCATGTGGAATGGTATAAAACATACTTGTTTTGCCTTCTGTTAACGTATGAAAAAGATTAAATATTTGTAATTGTTTAAACACATATATGTAACTATTAACAGTACTACAAAACTGGATCATTTTTAATTGGATAATGTATGTAACTCAAGGCCTAATTTTGCTAGTTTGAACTCAGGCAGTCCTTATGGGTTCTAAATACCATTAATGCTAATAGGAGGAGTTTGGTCTTCCCCCAACATGCACATATAATCTCACAAAAAGCTACAGATTTTAAATAAAATGTTAGCAAATAAAAATGCAAATCTCCTTTGGTGAACTCACATAAAAGAATCCCAGTGGTCCTGATATATATGGCATTTTCATTCCCAGAAGATACTTCACTTGTGAAGTCACGACATGTGTAGCTGCCCCAGTTGTCATTGCACTTATCACCGGTTCTGTTAACAAGAAAGTGGCACTTCCCAAGTGAAGCACAAACATTGTTACCTAAGAAACCAAAGATATGTATCAGTGATGATTACATTAAAATTTGGTATTTTGATATTAACGTAATAAAAAAGATCCCTTTCAACCATAAGATAAATAATTATCATTGGAAAATCAAAAGCAGTTTCAGATCCATGCTATGAAAGATCAATGTAGCTTCAAGTGAAATACACTAAACCTTTCTGTGAATTTATCTTACCAGCACTAGCTCATTAATTTACCAGCCCTAAAACAAGTTCATTTACAAAACCTAGTGCAAAATATGTTCATCTAATGACTTCCCCAAATATTGGCTCTGCTTGTTATTCTCTTCAGCTCAAATAAAGAAATGCAATAAATTGTGTAAGTTATTTACTCATCAAGACAGCATAAAATAGGAGATTTCCATTACTGGTATAGGTGATAGCAAAAGGGTTAGGAGAAAATTAACAGCTTAATTATGCCATCTACTTTACCTGCAGCCATACCAGCTCAATAACACCTGAGGATTTCTCTTATGTCAGGGAATTTTCAAAGCAACTCCCATGCTCTTAGCATAGTTTTATTGACACAAAGGGATGGAGTTGCAAGCTATTTCTAAGCCACAATCCAAAATATAACCTCTCTAAAGAATGACTGGGATGTCTACATACCTATTTGCATTCTGTCCCCTTAATACACACAGGAATACCAAAACACATATGCTATTAATTAAAAGGAAGGGACCAACAAGATCCTCTAGCTGAAAAGTAAAACTAGAAGAAAAGTCTAACTACAATTAAAACATTATAAAGGTATTTAAAATCTACTTTCTATGTTTAAACAATGCATCTGGAAAACAGTTGAACTGACTCTAAGTAGAATGTAGCAGGACTCCTTATGTTCAGGAAGTTCTACCTCCAGTCATGCTAGTGCAATCCTCTTTTAACTGACAAAAGAAAAGCAGGAATTGGCCTATCTTTGTTTGACTATAAAGTTGATTTCAAACTTTTCAGGAATGTTACAGAAATGCAGAAAGAGACATACTGGGCGTGTCTACACAAGACATGTTACTGTACATTGACATGTTACTGTACTGTGATGTAGCATGGCCATCTACATGTGTGCACACTTACTGTGCAGTAAAAATCCTTAATCCTCCTTAAATTTGCTACTTGCAAATACAACTAGCAAATTTAAGCAGGATTAGTTAATGCACAAAAAAGCACATGTAGATGCAACCCAGGGGCAAGTTTGCTCCCAGGTCTGCCCACCCACTAGGAGGCCGGCCTGAGGCCAGCCCCAGGGCTCAGACTAGGAGCCTCTCCTGCTCCAGGGCTGGGCTGCCTCTATGGCAGCTCCTGTTTGCAGGGTATAAAAGACTGCAGATGTTTTGTGCCCTGGGGCACATAACACAGGCAGCCTGAGGACACTGCAGGCCCTGTGTGTGCCCCTGGCTCTACACTGCCATGCGGTTGCCAGGGTACTACCAATGGGGCAGCAGTGTGCTAAAGGGTGCTTCAGGCTGCTGCAGCCCCTGGACATGCCTGCCACTCCCCTAGGGCTGCCTCCAGACCCCATCTGGGCAGTAGGGTGCACAGGCCTAGCAGGTGGAGGACGTGGCCGGCCAGGGCAGGTAGTGGGTGGAAGACATTGCCCATGAGAAAGTGCGGGACTGGTCTAACCAGGAGTTCTGAACTGAGCTCCTAGCCCTGGAATGCTAGTGGATCCAGGTACTGAGGAAGCAAAGTGTTTGTTGTGGGAGACTCCATCCTGCGGGGCACTGAGGGGGCAATCTGCTGCCCCGACCCCTTAGCCCGGGAAGTCTGCTGCTTCCCGGGGGCCCGCATCCGAGACATTGCGGAAAGGATCCCACAGCTCCTCCGGCCTACAGACCACTACCCCATGCTCCTGATTCATGTGGGCACCAATGACATGGCTCGGAGCACCCCCAGCCAGGTCATGAGGCGCTACAGGGAGTTGGGAGCGGGGCTTAGGGGTCTGGGAGCTCAGGTGGTGTTTTCCTCGATCCTCCCAGTCTCGGGCTATGGGCTGAGGAGGGAGAGGAGGATCCATGCGGTGAACCAAAGACTGCGGCGCTGGTGTTATCGGGAAGGCTTTGGCTTCCATGACCACAGCCCGCTCTTTGGAGACAGAGGCAGCGAGCTGCTGGGAAGAGATGGCCTCCACCTCTCTCCCCTGGGGAGGAGGCTCTTCTCAGCCAGGCTGGCTGACCTGCTCCACCGGGCTTTAAACTAAGCCCGCTGGGGGATGGGGGGACTACTGCCCCTGCTGGCCCGCTGAACGGCCCTTGCAAAGCCAGCGGACCAAGGCACTTAAAGGGGCACTTAAGGGAGCCCACCCCTGCCCCAGCCCTAACACAATCTGTGGGCAAGGCAAGAGCCCCCAAGGGCACACTTGCCTGCCTGTACACTAATGCCAGGAGCCTGGGCAACAAGCAGGACGAGCTCGTCCTCCTGCTCAGTGCAAAGAAATATGACGTCATTGGGATAACGGAGACCCGGTGGGACTCCACCCATGACTGGACCACAGGGATAGAGGGCTATACCCTATACAGGAGGGATTGTGTTGAAAAAAGGGGCGGGGGTGTAGCTCTCTATGTGAAGGAAAGCTACATGTCCCTGCAAGCTGATGTTGGCGACCAGCATGGACAGCTAGAGACCCTCTGGGTAAAAATTCGTGGGGAATTTGGCACAGGGGACACAACGGTGGGAGTCTACTACAGACCTCCCACTCAAAGTCCCGAGCTTGACCAGGAGTTCGCCCAGGAAATGACTGAGGCCGCTTGCTCCAGGACCTTGGTTGTCATGGGTGACTTCAATTACCCGGACATCTCGTGGGAAGATCACTCAGCTAAATCTGAGCGGGTGCAAAGCTTTCTCTCGTGCGTGGATGACCTCTACCTGACTCAAGAAGTCTATGGGCAAACGAGAGGCAAAGCGCTGCTTGACCTGGTACTGGCTACAGGGGACGACTTAATCGGCGACCTAGTGATTGATGGGAAGTTGGGTGACAGCGACCACGAGCTGATCACCTTCACCATCTGCCGTAAAGCTGGCAAGTCTGTCAGCAACACAGAAGTCCTTGACTTCAGAAAAGCCGACTTTGACAAGCTCAAGAGGCTAGTCAGTCAGGCCTTCAGGGACCATGACCCCAGGGAGATGGGAGTTCAAGAAGAGTGGTTGCTTCTCAAGGAAGCGATCCTCAGTGCACAAGCTAAATCTATTCCAACACGGAGGAAAGGCAGCAAGAAGGCACAGCAGCCCCCCTGGCTCTCCAGGGACCTAGCGGACCTACTGTGGCTAAAAAGGAAAGCCTACAAAGGATGGAGGATGGGATTCACCTCCAAGGAGGATTACTCCACGCTAGTCCGGTCTGCAGGGACCAAACCAGGAAAGCCAAGACTGCAACTGAACTCCAACTAGCTTCAGGCATCAAGGACAACAAAAAGTCCTTTTTCAGATATGTGGGGAGCCGGAGGAAAAGCAAGGGCAATGTTGGACCCCTGCTAAACCAGATGGGGCAACTGACAACTGACGCCCAGGAAAAAGCCAACCTATTAAATAGGTACTTTGCGTCAGTCTTTCATCAGTCACACGGGATGCCCATGCCTGCTATGGGACAGGGAAATCTGGGTGAGGGGGATCCCCTACCCTCCATCAATGCTGACCTCGTGAAGGAACACCTTGAGAAGCTGGATACCTTCAAGTCAGCTGGCCCTGACAACCTGCACCCCAGGGTACTCAAGGAGCTGGCGAGCGTCATAGCCCAGCCCCTGGCACGGATCTTTGAAAACTCCTGGCGCTCTGGTGTAGTGCCCGAAGACTGGAAGAAGGCCAATGTCGTGCCGATCTTCAAGAAAGGGAGGAGAGTGGATCTGGCTAACTACAGGCCCGTTAGCCTGACTTCTATCCTGGGGAAGATCTTAGAAAAGTTTATTAAGGAGGCCATCCTTGAGGGACTGGCCCAGGCTAACATTCTAAGGGACAGCCAGCATGGGTTTGTTGCGGGTAGGTCTTGTTATACCAATCTCATTTCCTTCTATGACCAGGTGACCTATCACCTGGACAAGGGAGAAGAGATTGATGTCATATATCTTGACTTCAAAAAAGCTTTTGATCTGGTATCCCATGATCACCTCTTGGCCAAACTGCCCAGTTGTGGCTTTGGCTCCACCGCTGGCTGGGAAATTGGCTTCGTGGTCGGACCCAGAGGGTTGTGATTGATGGCAGTCACTCATCGTGGTGCCCTGTGACCAGTGGGGTCCCTCAAGGCTCTGTCCTGGGACCCATACTGTTCAACATCTTCATTAACGATGTGGACATTGGAGTCAGGAGTGGGCTGGCCAAGTTCGCCGATGACACCAAACTTTGGGGCAAAGCATCCACGCCAGAAGATAGGCGGGTGATCCAGGCTGACCTGGACAAGCTCAGCAAATGGGCAGACGAGAACCTCATGGTGTTTAACACCGAAAAATGCAAGGTTCTCCACCTTGGGAGGAAACACCTGCAGCACCCTTATAGGCTCGGCAGTGCTACGTTGGTTAGCACTACAGAAGAAAGAGACTTGGGGGTCATCATTGACCACAAGATGAACATGAGCCTGCAATGCGATGCTGCGGCTAGTAAAGTGACCAAAATGCTGGCGTGCATCCATAGATGCTTCTCGAGCAAATCCCGGGACATCATTCTCCCCTTGTACTCGGCCTTGGTGAGGCCGCAGCTGGAGTACTGCGTCCAGTTTTGGGCTCCACAATTCAAAAAGGATGTGGAGAAGCTTGAGAGAGTCCAGAGGAGAGCCACCACGCGCATGATCAGAGGTCAGGAAAACAGATCTTACGATGACAGGCTGAGAGCCATGGGACTCTTTAGCCTGGAAAAGCGCAGGCTCAGGGGTGATCTGATGGCCACCTACAAGTTTATCAGGGGTGACCACCAGGATCTGGGGGAACATCTGTTCACCAGAGCGCCCCATGGGATGACGAGGTCGAACGGTCACAAACTCCTGCAAGACCGTTTCAGGCTGGACATAAGGAAGAATTTCTTTACTGTCCAAGCCCCCAAGGTCTGGAACAGTCTGCCAGCGGAGGTGGTTCAAGCACCTACATTGAACACCTTCAAGAGTAAATTGGATGCTTATCTTGCTGGGATCCTATGACCCCAGCTGACTTCCTGCCCTTTGGGCAGGGGGCTGGACTCGATGATCTCCCGAGGTCCCTTCCAGCCCTAATGTCTATGAAATCTATGAAAACACCATCCTGGGCCAGGCAGTGCAGGCCACAGATGATGACTGTCAGGTGCTGGACACCATCCTGAGCCTGGCAGTCTCATTCATGCCAGCTGCTGTCTGGCCCCCAACCCTAGCCCTGCAGACCCCTTGGCAGCTTCCTGTCACCCTGCAGCAGGCACTTGCCTGGGCCTGGGAGGAGGTCCTCTGCTGCCTCCAGCCACTAGGAGACCCTGGCCTGGCCCCCTCCCTGGATCTAGTGCTACCCATTCCCCCCACCAGGGGGCCTGCCCATCACTCACCAGCAGCTGCCAGCAGTGGGGGCAGGATTACATGCAAGCCCTGTTGGCCACAGACACCACCTGATAGAGGGGGAGCCACCTGTGCTGGAGGACAAGCAACCACTGTTGCCCTTGGGCAAGCCCCCCACCTGGGGTGTGGACACCCATGGGAGAACAGTCAGAGGCTAGGATGCTAGCAGCCTGCATTTGGGCTCTGCCCTCTAGACACCCCCACCCCACAACCCCTTATACCACAAAAACGACTTGCCTGCCCTGAGGCACAAATCACTGGTAGCCTGAAAGCAGTGCAAGCCATGTGTGCCCCATTGGGCAGGCCACAGCTGAGCTGTGCCTGCCTTTCTGGCATCCTTTGTTCCTGTGTAGCCGTATACAGCCTTGTGGCTGCCAGGGCACTTCTGTCAGGCAGGTGGGTGGATATCTGTTGCTATAGGCAGCTGCAGCACCTCAGGGCACCTTGCAGACAGTTTCTGGCAGGGCCAGGCTACCTGCCCCAGCAGCCTACCCTGTGCCTGAAACTACTGCAGGGCATCATTTCTGCCACACAGCTGCCAGTCCTATGCTGTGCCCCATGCTGGGTGCTGCTGGCAGCTACCCAGGGCCAGCAACAGTGAGACAGCTGGGCAGGGTCCCAGAAAGCTGGCGCAGGACCCACAACAGCCTTGTCTTCCCTGTCCAGCCTTTGTGTGCATACCCATACCCTCCACCTGGGGCCCCAAATGGAGCCAGAAGGAAGTTGGCAACCTCATGGTGCTCTGGGGCAATGCAGAAGTGCTGTGCCAATTTGAGCAGGGTGGGTGCTTGAACATCCACATTTATGATGCCCTATTGAGCAGGGTAGGGAGAATGGACACTTCCAGTCAGTGCAGCAGTGTCACATAAATGTCAAGGCCATGTGGGCACAATGGGTGGCTGTGACTGACCACAATTGTCAGTCTGGCCATGACCGCAAATCTATGTCATCTATGTGGCAGCTGGCCTGCATTTTGGCACCCCAGGACCTAGGCCAAAATTATGCAGTTTTTAGCAGCATAGGCAGCCTGCCCAAGCCCCCACCCAGCCCTGACCTCTCCAGTGATATATCATTGGAGGAGGGACCCTCGGGTGTTCAGCATCCCATCCTGCCTAGCTTCTTGGCTGCACAGTCCACCAGCAGCTCAGGGTTCCCTGGCCAGCACCTGCCTCAGAAGCTGCTATGTCACTGTCAGCTCCAGCTCCTCCCCAGGCAAGTACCCTGGCCATGCACCTGCACACCATGCATTGAGGGGCCAGAACACCAGGCACAGCTGGACACCATTGCCAATGGGGAAGACTGAACCAAGCTGCCAGCTTCACCAGCCCCAACAACATGGTAAGCCCCACACTGTGTGGGGGGGGGCCTTCCTGCCCCAGCCCCAGCCTCCCCTCCCTATCTGTCCCCCACCTCCAGCATTAAGAGAAGCAGAACACATTATACCCCCACAACTTGAGGAGGGTGTCAATACTGATGGAAATATCCTCCTTTGCAGTGGGAGGCAAGGACAAGTAGCACTACCACAGGTAACCCTCCAGGCAGCAGCAGAGGTTGAGGGGTAGCCCAGGCTTGCCCCCCGTGCTGTTGTAGCTCAGGGTCCCAAACCAGGAGTGCAAGAGCACCCAGGGCACCATGAGGATTAGCAGCAGCAGCAGGATGTAGTGGCTTAGGCATCCCTTAGCTTGCACAAACAGTTCATCATGCACCACCTAGGGCACATGCAGCAGGGGCACACATGGAGCACAATGACAGTGTGAAAGAGGGCTGGCCCCAGGGCACCTTCCCAGAGAGGCTCCCAGTGAGGAGGGTGGGGGACCAGCAACCACTGTTTCATAGATTTCTTAGATTTCATAGACATTAGGGCTGGAAGGGACCTCGGGAGATCATCGAGTCCAGCCCCCTGCCCAAAGGGCAGGAAGTCAGCTGGGGTCATAGGATCCCAGCAAGATAAGCATCCAATTTACTCTTGAAGGTGTTCAGTGTAGGTGCTTGAACCACCTCCACTGGCTGGGACATAATTTGGGAGATCTGGTGAACAGACGTTCCCCCAGATCCTGGTGGTCACCCCTGATAAACTTATAGGTGGCCATCAGATCACCCCTGAGCCTGCACTTTTCCAGGCTAAAGAGTCCCATGGCTCTCAGCCTGTCATCGTAAGATCTGTTTTCCTGACCTCTGATCATGCGTGTGGCTCTCCTCTGGACTCTCTCAAGCTTCTCCACATCCTTTTTGAATTGTGGAGCCCAAAACTGGACGCAGTACTCCAGCTGCGGCCTCACTAAGGCCGAGTACAAGGTGAGAATGACATCCCGGGATTTGCTCGAGAAGCATCTATGGATGCACGCCAGCATTTTGGTCGCTGTTGCCCCTGGGCAAGCCCCCCACCCAAGGGTGGGGGCACAGCCAGCTCCTTATCCCAGTTGTCTGGGAGCCTCCAAGCTTGGGTGCCATGGCCTGGGCAGCAGCACAGCAGAGTAGCTGACCTGTGGTGGGGAGAGAGAGAGTAGGGTCTGGAGCCATTGCAGCAGCTGCTGCCAGGAGCCTGGGCTGTCCTGCCCTATGGACAGTATGGGGGAGACAGGTTGCCTGAAGCCAACACCGGATGGACTCCTGGCCCCAGGGGAGCACGTAGGAATAGGGAGATCACCCAGCAGCTGCCTGGGACCAGGCCTGCCCAGCCAAATTACCATGGTCCCTAGGCACCTGTGCACAGCCAACCCCCTGTTGGGGCAGTGCACAGCCTCTGGTATGGAGCATCTTATCTCTAAAATGTTGCAAACTGTCACAAAACCTTCTTTCTCCTGGCTCTGCAGATCCAGCATCTGGACGCAGGCTAGAGGCCACAGGGGTAAGTGGGAATGCCAGGTCAGGGAAGCTGCCACCCAGTGCCAAGTCTCTCTGGATGTGCCAGCTGTGCCAGAGGCACATGCAGGACAGGACCCTCCTCCTCCAGTGGCTGGTGGTGGTGTCTGAGAAATGGGCTTATGATGCATGGGCTTGACAGCAGAAGGACTTGGCCCAAGAGAAGAAGTGGTGGGAGGAAGACATCACCCAGGAGGAGGCATTCTAGACCTAGCTCCTGGCCCTGAAGCAGCTGCAGCTTCAGGTCCTGTGGGACCAAAATAGGATCCTGATCCGGGCCATGGAGACCACGAACAATGACTGTCAGACCTTGTGCCTGGCAGTCTTGTTCATGCCCACTGCTGACTGGCTCCTGTTCCTAGCCCCGCACATCCCCTGGCAGCCACCTGCTGCCCCACAGCAGGCCCCCACCTGAGTCTGGGAGTCCTGTGCTACCTCATCACCAGGAGCCCCCACTCTGGATCCACTGCCACCTGCCTGCTCACTCCAGCTCCATGTGAGCATGTAAGCATGAAGCCAGAGATGCCCGGAATGGCATCAGGGCTACACATTGGCACTGCTGGGCCTGGACTTCACCAGCCAGAGGGAAAGCCACCCACCCCAGAGGAGCACTGGGCACTGTTGCCCCTGGGTGAGACCTCCACCCACATGTGCTGTGGCACGTACACCCATGGGGAGCAGCCCAAGACCAGGGTCCTGGCTATCTACCCCCAGGTTCTGACCCCTAGGTGCCTCCATCCCATGGCCCCCAACTCTGAGACACCAAAACATAGACTTTGTAAATAGTTTTCACACTGGGAAGAAAGTTTTTTATTGTCAGTGAGTGGGGAAGGTAATGGAGAGGCTTTGTTTGTTGGGGAGGGAGGGAGGGAGGAGGAAGCTCTGTGTGTTGAGAGGGGAGGGGTGGGATGGTGGTATGCTGTGAAGGAAATAAAGATTTCTTTTTTGGACACATGTCTGGCATGACAGTAGTGCTAGGGGTAGGCAAGGGGTAAGGCATCTGTGGGCAGCAGGGCAGGCAGACTAGAAGGGGGAGTGTGGTAGGAGGTGATCCACCAGAGCTTCCCACACCAATGTGCCCTGACCCCTGCAGTTGGTTACTTGACTGTCCTGGTGCCTCAGTGTGGGGATCTGCTGTAGCTGGTGTTCCCATGGCCAGGCTACATCCACCCTCTGCTCCTTCTCTGCCCAGGCCTCATGGAACAGTTCCCCCCAGGCCTCGCAGATATTATGCAGCACACAGGCTGCAACAATGACCCAGGGAAGGTTCTCCTCAGCAACCTCTAGATGGGCAATGAGGGAGTGCCAGCAGCCCTTGAGGCAGCCAAAGGAGCACTCCACCAGCATGCAGGTCCAGCCCAGGCAGTGATTAAAGTGGACCTGGCAGGGTGCAGCTGGCCAGTGTAGGGCCTCATCAGCCAGGCCAGGAGCAGATAGGCAGGGTCCCCAATGAGCAGGAGTGGAACAGTGATGGTGCCCAGCTACAGGTCTGGCACCCCCAGTGCTCAACGTTCACTCTTGGCCAGTCCTTCCAGGCCAGAGTTCCTGAAGGCACAGCCATCATATACACTGCCCACCCAGGCAATGCTCACATGTGTGAACATGCCCCAGTGGTCTATGACAGCCTGAAGGGCCATGGAGTGGAATCCCCTGTGGCTATATTACGGGCAGTCTCCATGGGGTGTGCAGGTGACCAGCATGTGGGTCTTGTCCATGGCCCCAGTACACTGGGGGGACCCCAGTGCACAGAATTCTGCCACCACCATCTGGGGTCATGGACACCAAGGACTGTAACTGCCAGTATGTCCTGGAGGGTGTCACTCACCTCCAGGATGGCAGAGGCCTTGCCCATGCTGAAGAGGTGTCCCACATACCAGATACTGGCAGGTACTGGCAAGCTTCAGCAGTTCTAGGATCAGGTGGCTGTCAGAAGGGAGAGCCAGGCATATGCCAATGTTCTGGCACTCTAGGTAGCATTGGAGCTGGTGGAGCAGGTCCATGAAGGTGGACCCAGGTCAGCCAGAAGGTGTCCACTCACTGCTTGTCATCCCAGGAACCACCAGTGCTGGCTGACTGGCGGGACTGGGGCAATGGCAACCCCAGCAGTGGTCTCATATAGCTCAACATCAGTGTCCCTGGCAGCAGCAGCCACCATGGAGGTGCATGGAGGTGGCGGCCGTGGGAAGGCGAGTTGCAGATGGGCAGCTGGTGGCTGGTTATGGGGGAGCTGGGGGCAGAGAGCTGGCCATGGGCCAGGCAATAGTCGGCGTGGCAGGCCAGCAGGGTAATCAAAATGGTGAGCAAGATCCTGGGATACTGTTTGTCACTGCCAGGACCAGGGGCTGGGGCAGCCATAGCACAGGGAGGCAAAGTGGACACAAACAAACCTGCTATATGCTGCCTCTGTGCTTGCCATGCTGTTTTTGAGCACAGGAACTGGCTGCCCAGAGAGTACAGAGCAGGGCTAGCTTTTAAAGAGGGCTGCCAGGCTGGTGTCAGCTGGAACTGAAGCCTAGAGCTCCCTCGGTGGCCACAGGGGTGCATTGCTGGGTTGCAGGGACCTGGCAACAAATTTCCTGCCTAGTAGACACCTACCCAAAATCACTTACTGAGCAATAGATTACTGTGCAGTAAATCGAGGCTGGAGTAAATACACATGTACACATATTAGGAAAAATGCTGCCATCACAAAAGAAGAAATGAGTATACAGGATGAATAAACTCCATCCTTATATGGCAGGCCTTAAACTTTCTGATTTTGATGATGAAAACTCCTCAGGCAAATATCTTGATTTATAATTTTGACAATCTAATCAGCCTTTTGTATTTCCTATATCCTTTTGGTCACCCAGGCATGTGAACCATCCTAGGTTCCACTTCTTTCATGAATCATGAATCTCAAGCTCACAATCCACAGGAAGAAAGCATTTTTCTAGCATTATTGTAACTCTGAGGCAGGGTAATGAAATAGAATATGGGAGAATGGCATTTAAAAGCTTTGGAACAGTGCATTCTCAGTCACTGAAAAATGCTACTAAGGTAGGTCAGTCACAGACACTGTCCCTGGAAAGGGATAGCACCAAGATCCCAGTTATAGCATTCTACAGCTGCTACCTCACAACAGGAGGCTGCAGAGCCATGGAAATTCTGAAAATAGAGAAAGCCTGACTTTGTCTCTAACTCTGAAGTCTTTTATTGCCTTTCTTCAGCTGTCTAAAGTACTGGAACTGGGGTCACTAAAAAAGCCTCCACGTTTAAAATTTACTTTTGGTTATTGTCACAGCAAAAGCTAATTTTCTGTTTTCATCTGCAACTTTTAACAACTGTTTCTAATTTGTGGAGTACAGTATATAACATACAATACTGCTCTATATTTTCCCCACAGCTGAGCAAACTTCTTTATAAAGATATTAGCCTGATAAAAGTGCACTAGACATTTTCAAACACATTCCTTACCTAACCATTAGAGATAAATAGTGACAATTACACGATAAACTATGCAGTACTGTTCCTAAGATAAATGCGACTATTTTTTCTTTCTGATATACTTATCAGGAACTAATTATATTCAAGTTTTAAGACATAATACCTTCAAATTTTATTACAGCTACTGTACAACTGTGACAACTGATTATTTTAGTTCCAAATCAATTTGGCCTTCACTCTGAGCAGCAATTAGCTTTCTCTGATTATTCATAAATAATACATAAATTAAATACTGTATTTTAGTTTGCAGCTTCTCTGAGAATTGAAAATTCATTTCATGACTAAGGTAAATTAGTTACCCAAAAAAGCCAAAATTTGGCATAGGAGTTTACCACATGAGTTGCCTAAGTTGACTAAGCTTACCACATTGCACTAAGCTGAGCAATAATGAACAACTAACCTAAATGAAACCCTTCATAATTCAGCATGTGGCTTAAATCTTTTTTTTTAATTTAAATGTATTAAAAACAAAAATACTGTAAATATCAATATATTTTTACAAATAATATGCACTGAGAAAAGGAAAGTATAAATGTAATCAAAAATCTTTTTTTCTATAAACCATTCAGTTCTATTTATCAAAAAGCTTTGTGTAGGAATGCATTTCTTTCCTTGTACATTTGCAGTGAATCTCTTCAGACTTCACACTTCATTTCTGAACTTAATGCCTTCAACATCAGCACCCAATCATGACCACATGCACTGACAATTTCTATTTTTACTACTCTTGCCCATTTAACTTTCAAGAAATGTATTCAGTACAGGCCTAATCCCAAAGTCTGCCAGAGCAAATTCCATTGTGTTTCTGTTATCTCAGTGACTTTTTGATCAGAAATGTATCTCACAAATTTGTTCTCAAACAGTATCTTCCTATATTGTTCTCAAACAACTTCTTCCTATCTTCATTTTTTCTCATTCACTAGATGAGAGAACAGACTCCAGTAAACAAATCTCCTTTGTCCATTTTATTGGGCTGATGCATGGCCTTGAGATTGCAGCAAGTGTGATGAGTTTCTTTGCTTAGAATTACAAATTAAAGTTCAACAAATAACGATGTCTGTGTTGGTCTCTTTCATTTCTTGTTCCAGCAAACTCCATCACAATTCTTTTCTTTAACCTTTAATTTATAATCTTCCTATGCAATATGATCTTCATCTTGCAGTATGATCTTCAGAATTGTCTTCTTCTATTTTCTATTTCTGTAACATCCACGAAATCTGCTCCATGTCTTTGCCATCTACTCTTTGACCAGCTCCTGAAGTACCTCTAGCCTGAAAAAGGTTTTTTACCCATCCCACCTTGTAATTTAAAGTTGACTTATATAGATACTTGTAGGAAGCAAACACAAAGCATTCCATTTCTTTTAATTATGTAACTTATTAGGGGGATCTGTAACATATGTTTCTCCTGAATAGAGTCTCCTTTAAACCCAAAGGCACTTACGGTAAAAATCACACAGCGACTTAGGTGCTTTACATCTGACTTACACAGAATGTAGGTACCTAAACTCGAAAGTGTGATCCTCAAAACCCTTTAACCAATCCAACAGGCACTGAAACACCTTAGATGCCCAGGTTTCACCAGTAAAGTTCCCTGGCTTAGAATGTCTGTCTAAAGTTTTGTTTTGGGGCATGCTTAGAGGCATGCCAGCCTTGCCAGTACTGAGAGACATGGAGCCTCATGATTAAGCCCATCAGAATGTACAAAGTAGATGCTAGATTCTATTCCATCTATTAGCCACCTAAGTTTGAAGTCCTGAAAATCTACAGATGCATCCACATTTGTAACAAACAGTCTTCTTAGCTTTATGATTAAATCACAACATGCAGAAAGGAGGAGGATACTGAGCTTTTTTATTAACAGTTTTTCAGGAACTCAAGCAGGATGGCAAACTTATGTTCTCTGCCAGATCTCACTGCAGTAGCATGTGTGAAACACATCTACGGCACATATTAAAAATTAGGATTAACACTAAATAGTTGTGACAAACACTTTTGTTCAAAATACGGCTGGAGGAAATGCTAGTACTCCCTCCCCCCCTTTCACCCCTGCTTTCTAACAATAGTCTAGTAATAACACTACTCATCCAGAAGGTGGAGGACAGATGTGCAACTTCTTCCTTGGCCTACAGTGGATTAAAGTATTTTCCAGCATGGTTCCCTGGCAATTTTGGGAGGAAACTGCCATATTCTCATATTCCCATCTCCTTCTGTTGAAGTCATTCAACATTGGGAGGGGTGGGGTTGTATGTTGTTTATCTAGTATATAGTGGCTTAGTGGTTACAGGATTGCATTTTGCCAAGTGACTGACAACGTAAGTGCAGAAACAGTCTTGGTGACAGGCCCCACCTCCAGGTTCTCAGCTGAGTGCCAGTCCCAACCACAAGGCTAGAGTCTCTTTTGCTCTTTCTCTGTCCCACTGACTCTTAAATTCTTTACTAGATAATAGAACAATTTAAATAGCAGCGGTTGACAGTTCTCCCAGATCAGACTATAACCTGGGGGTCAGGATACTATTCTAAGAGAACTATGTGAATTTAAAACCAAGTCACCCATATCCTGGATGAGTACTGTAATCACTAGACCACTTACAGAAAAGGTGGGTAACAGCACTGCATTTTAAAGAAAGTTACCATAAGCATATTTTGTGAGAGTGAAGGAGCTATGGGCCCCTTGGGGTGGGTATCACCTTCAACTCATCTGCCACATCTTTGTTGTTAGGAAGGGGGGAAAAAGGAGGGTTCAGTAATTCTATTACAGATCCCACTCCTGTTTTGGGGTTACTCACTTAGTGGTGACTTGTTGACCTGGGGCTACACTTTCCCTACAGCCTGTTCACACACCAGCCACGCTGCTACTCTGGAAGTCCTTGTCAGCTGGTCAGGTCTGCAAGGCTTCTTCACAGATAACACTGTCAGATGAATGCTGATGAAATGCTGTCCCGGTCTATCCTGGGGCAGCAGAAGGAAATGGTGTTGTCGTCTGGACACCCGCCTCCCGAGTATCCAAAGAAATGTCATGGAACCAACAAAACAAAACCAACATCAACAGAAATATATTCTGGGGTCACAGTGTGAGGAATCCCTTACTCCTGAATCCTATCCCAAGACAGAGTTTCTATGGTTTATCTAGCACCCCAAGCAGAAACCCCTTTTCCCATAAGGGGTCCCTAGTTCTCCCAAGGTCTTCAGTATGCCCTCAGTTAGTGTCCCAGACGTAATGTAAAATAAAGATGAGGCTTTCTGTGTGCCTTTAACTAGTGTTCCTGAAATAACATAACTAAAGATGAGGCTTTCAGTCCCTGGCACTGCTTGTAGATTAGGACATAGAACAAAACAAACAAAACCCTCCTCTGGGCATTCACAAATCAATGCAAAGTGAAAGTAGCACTTCCTGTGCTGTGTTTTCAACTGAGCTGACCCCATCAGCTTTGGACACCAACTGTCCTCAGGCTCACTCTCTCCCTCTCAGAGGGCAACCCGTAATATCCCTACTTGGGCTGGCTGATTCCCAGGAGTCCTGTGAGGTTTTCAGCTTGTCTTTCTTGTCATCTTTCTCTTCTTGAAGACTGCCCAGAAGACTGTAAAGTCCTCCAAATGTCAGGCTCTGCCTCCCGATTCTCTCCTCTCTCATAAATGGCATTATATCTTCCTTTATAGTTTAGATGCGTCATAGTTCTTTGACATCATCGGCCTGGTGTCCATGGAGCTGGAAGGAGCACAAGTTTATATAATGGTGTGGCGGCACCATACACCACTCTGTTGTCAGCTGCAGTGTTCCTGCAGGTAACTCTAATGGGCAATCAGCTCATAGTGGGTCCCCGTCAGCTAGCCTGCAGCTGTCACCTGCAATCTTGGCACAGCAACCCGGTGTTTCACTCCCATTTCTCCGGGTTTCTCCGTCACAGTGAGGAATACAAAGAGTATTGTAACTCAGAGATTTGGCACCTCCAGTAAGCAGCTAAGAGGGTATCTTTGTATTTAGGTCCCTAAATTCTGCTTAAATCCTGCTTTAGGCACCTACAGGCTTGGCAGCACCAAACTGACTAGCACCATGAATGAAAGGGACTCGGGCTAATAATAGACCACAGTATGAAAATGAGGCAGCAGTGTGATGCTGTAGCCAGTAGGGCAAATAATACTCTGGCATGCATCAATTGATACATCTCCAGCAAAACTGAAGTTATTCTTCCACTCTACTCAGCACTGGTGAGTCCACAGCTGGAGTACTACATCCAGTTCTGGGTACCACACTTTAACAAGGATGTGGACAAGCTTGAGAGAATCCAAAGAAGAGCCACTCATATGATCAGAGTCTTAAACAACAAGCCATACAAGGAAAGGCTGAGGGATCTGGGACTCTTCAGCCTGAGGAAAAGAAGGCTGAGATGGGACCTGGTAACAGCTTACTGCTACACTACAGGAGTACATCAAGAGCTCAGTGAGCAACTGTTCACCAGGGCACCCAAGGGGAAAACTAGGAATAATGGCCACAAACTCCTGAAAAACCAATTCAGGCTCAAATTAGGGAAAACTTGTTCACAGTTAGGGTGTCCAGATTGGAATAAGCTCCCTCCAGAGGTGGCACAATCACCTACCCTGGAAATCTTCAAGAGGAGACTAGACAGTCACCTTGCTGGGGTCACCTGAAGTTATCTTTCCTGTTTGGTGCAAGGGCCTGGACCTGATGATCTTCCAAGGTCCCTTCTGGCCTTACAATCTTTGAATCTATAAATGCTTTATATAGGATTTGGTTCCTAAGTCCATCACAAAGGCAGAATTTAAGAAGTATACTTTTCCTTGGGGCTTTCTACTGACTAACTCTAAATGAGCTAATTCAGATCCTGGAAGATTATTCATGGTGGGCATGTCTACACATGTGCTTTGCTGCTCATTAGATTAATTTAGTATTCAATAAAGGATTACTGTCTACATGTGCCCTGCAATTAGTGCAAAGTAGATTCATTTACTCTGGTGTAGTCCCATAAGACACAAGTACTATCCTATGCCACAGTAAATGACTGTCCTTAAATGTACATGTAGATGGTGACATTGGGATTAATACTATGGCTCAAATAAAACCAGAGTATATTCACTCACATTCATTGCACCTGTAGATGCACAAAGTATCATAGGGCTAGGTGGGTGTGTTTACACATGAATTTATGCACTCCTTATATTTAATGCACTTTAGCCTAAGGAGCATTAAGGTGATATAGGTGCACATCTACCCAGGTATGTCCTAGGGCACCTTGGCACAGCTCACTGGGCAAAAAATATTACAGCCTGCCCTGGTCAGCACCCTGGACAGCCCCCCAAAGCCAACAGCAGCATAGCCAAGCAGTGCAGCCCAATGCTGGCTGAGGGGAAGAGAGCTTCCAGTCCCTTCAGCTGTGATTGGCTTGGAGCAGTGGTTCCAGCAGCAGTGGTACCTGTCAGTGTGCTGATCAACTTAGGACTAAGTTGGTAGAGGGGGCAGGAGGCACAAGGGCTCCTGTCACAGCACAAGGGAACACCCCATCCCATGACTACCTGCAGGGGAATGGGCAGCACAGTGCTCCCCTGTGCAATGCAGCCCTGCAGGGGTGGGACACATCACGGCCTGCCCAGGATTCAGGTGCCCATAGAAGCCCATGCTAGGGTTTCTACCGAGGACAGCAGGTGAGTTAGAACTGAATCTGCCCCCAGCACGTGGCACAGTTTTCCCTGCTCCACCCATCTCCATCCTGGGCAAGCTCCCAACCTCCCTGCTAGATGCTGCCTATGGGATGGTGCTCCTGGGGGCTCATAGATTTCATAGACATTAGGGCTGGAAAAGACCTCAGAAGATCATCGAGTCCAGCCCCCCACCCAAAAGGCAGGAAGTCAGCTGGGGTCATAGGATCCCAGCAAGATAAGCATCCAATTTGCTCTTGAAGGTGTTCAATGTAGGTGCTTGAACCACCTCCGATGGCAGGCTGTTCCAGACCTTGGGGGCTCAGACAGTAAAGAAATTCTTCCTTATGTCCAGCCTGAAACGGTCTTGTAGTAGTTTAAGACACTTCGACCTCATCATCCCTTGGGGTGCTCTGGTGTACAAATGTTCCCCCAGATACTAGTGGTCATCCCTGATAAACTTAAAGGAGGCCATCAGATCACCCCTGAGCCTGCACTTTTCCAGGTTGAAGTCCCATGGCTCTCAGCCTGTCATTGTAAGGTCTGCTTTCCTGACCTTTGATCATGCGCATGGCTCTTGTCTGGACTCTCTCAAGCTTCTCCACATCCTTTTTGAATTGTGGAGCCCAAAACTGGACACAATACTCCAGCTTCAGGCCTCACCAAGGCCGAGTACAAGGGGAAAAGGACATCCTGGAATTTGCTCGAGAAGCATCTGTGGATGCAAGCCAGTGTTTTGGTCGCTTTACTAGCCACAGCATAACATTGCAGGCTCATGTTCATCTTGTGGTCAATGATGACCCCCAAGTCTCTTTCTTCTGTAGTGATAGCCAGTGTAGTACTGCCGAGCCTATAAGGATGCTGCAGGTTTTTCCTCCCAAGGTGGAGAACCTTGCATTTTTTGGTGTTAAACACCATCAGGTTCTCACCTGCCCATTTGCTGAGCCTGTCCAGGTCAGCCTGGATCACCCGCCTGTCTTCTGGCGTGGATGCTTTGCCCCAAAGTTTGGTGTCATCAGCGAACTTGGCCAGTCCGCTCCTGACTCCAATGTCCACATCATTAATGAAGATGTTGAATAATATGGGTCCAAGGATAGAGCCTTGGGGGACCCCACTGATCACAGGACACCATGATGAGTGACTTCCATCAATTACTACCCTCTGGGTCCGACCACAGAGCCAATTTCCCAGGCAGTGGATCATGGTGGACCCAAGGCCACAACTGGCCAGTTTTGCCAAGAGGTGATCATGGGATACCAGATTTAAGGCTTTTTTGAAGTCAAGATATATGACATCAATCTCTTCTCCCTTGTTCAGGTAATATTCACCTGGTCGTAGAAGGAAATGAGTTTGGTCAAGCAAAACCTACCCCCCACAAACTTGTGCTGGCTACCTCTTAGGATGTTGGTGCCGGCCAGTCCATTAAGGATGGCCTCTTTAATAAACTTTTCTAAGATCTTCCCCGGGGTAGAAGTCAGGCTGATAGGCCTATAGTTAGCCAGATCTACTTTCCTCCCTTTCTTGAAGATTGGCACCACATTGGCCTTCTTCCAGCCTTCGGGCACTACACCAGAGCGCCAGGAGTTTTCAAAGATCCATGCCAGAGGCTGGGCTATGATGCTTACCAGATCCTTGAGTACCCTGGGATGTACATTGTCAGGGCCAGCTGACTTGAAGGTATCCAGCTTCTCAAGATGTTCCTTCACAAGGTCATTATTAATGGAGGGCAGGAGATCTCCCTCACCCAGACCTCCCTGTCCCATAGCGAGCATAGGCATCTCATGGGACTGATGAAAGACCGACCCATTTAATAGGTTGGTTTTTTCCTGGGCATCAGTTGTTAGTTGCCCCATCTGGTTCAGCAGGGGTCCAATGTTGCCTTTGCTTTTCCTCTGGCTCCCCACATATCTGAAAAAGGACTTTTTGTTGTCCTTGATGCTCAAAGCTAGTTGGAGTTCAGTTGCAGCCTTGGCTTTCCTAATTTGCTCCCTGCAGGACCAGACCAGTACAGAAAAATCATTCTTGGAGGTGAATCCTGTCCTCCATCCTTTGTAGGTCTTTCTTTTTCACCTCAGGAAGTCTTCTAGGTCCCTGGAGAGCCAGGGGGGCTGCTGTGCCCTCTTGCTGCCTTCCTCCGAGATGAAATAGACTTAGCTTGTGCATTGAGGATCGCTCCCTTGAGGAGCAACCACTCTTCCTGAACTCCCCTCTCCCTGGGGTCATGGTCCCTTAGGGCCTGACTGACAAGCCTCCTGAGCTTGTCAAAGTCAGCTTTCCTGAAGTCAAGGACTTCCGTGTTGCTGACTGACTTGCCAGCTTTATGGCTCAGCACAGAAAGCCATGTTGGGTGCTGGGAGGAGAGGCAGTCGCAGCCAATCTGCTGTCCTGGGTGGGAGCACCAACATGGGCTTCTAAGGGCACCTGAATCCCAGGCAGGCAACAAGGCATCCCATCCCTGCAGAGCTACATTGTCTGGCCAGCAAACCCACCCCAAGGGAGAGGTACGGGGGAGCCACTAGCAAAGGCCCTGACCAGGTTGTGTTGCCTTCTTCCCCTGCAGGGAGTCACATGTTCTGTTTCCCATGTTCTGTGGCAGGAGCTTTTGTTCCTCCTGCCTCATCTGCTGACTTAGTCCCTTAGTCCCGATGCATAATTAATTCTCCTGTAGGGTATCTAACATGAAGTATTGCAATGCACATCACCACAATGCTTACATTTCTTTCTGAACCAATCTTAGCAGGGAAGATGGAAGACCACATTATATACAGCTAGCAGAGGGGTCAGATACTGGTAAAAGATATTTCCCAATACTGAAGGGGAAAATGTTGAAAAGCCTCTTCTGCAGGCATAAAATACTGGCGATGGATAAAGAGAACGTTGAGACAGTGCTGGGAGGAAGAACTGAAAAGAACTCTAATAATTTGGATATGCTTTGGATAAGTATTCAAAGACATCTGCCTAACTAATTTATTTTCCTTTAAAGATGGGTGTGTGAGCTCTACCGAGTTTTTAAAGATGTTCCTCCTACTGTTTTTAATTATTGAATATTATATGCTGTTGCTTTACAAATTAAAAGCAATAGAAAAACCTTAAGAACAGTTCAGTGCTCATCATGCAGCTGTTCTATATTGTGTCTTAACAAGAAAGAGAGGTGGAGAATCAACAGCAGTCAAGTGGTAGAGCTCTGTTTTGTCAGTTTCAGCTGGTGGGTGGCTGCTGAGCACATCGCATTCTAATTTTAAAGATTTCTTACAATTTCTAGGAGATACCACCAATCTGTTTGCAAGAGTATTAACACAATCAGGGGCCTTTTCCTGTTCCATCTTTTTGGCGTCTAAGTGTGATCCTACTTCACCTTGCTCAAGTCCTTCAAAAATGTTAATTCAAAAGGTGGTGGTCCTCCTCCTCTTGCTCCTTCTCCTTGGTTTTTTGTGACTTTTTTGTAATTAAGACTAAGATAATGACACTTAACAAAGGTAGATCTGTTTTTTGTAATTAAGACTAAGATTTTTTAGTACATTTTTTATTTAAGACTAAGATAATGATACTTAACAAAGGTGGATCTGTTTTTCAGGGTCCTGAGATGGGTGGAATAAGATTGTGCCTAAATGGATATCTGGCATTTTGCCACCTAATAGCCAGAACCAAATCTTTGTAGGAAGCTTTTTGCAACATTAGGAGGTTCTTCTCCCATCTGCCTACTAGGCTTGGAGTAAGGTGACTACTTGTATACTAAGTGACTCTGGATCAATCAGATTCTTCCTTTGTTTTCCCAGTTTAAATTAAATTGAGCTTACAGGAGCTGCAAGAGGGATCTAGGATCTGAAAAGCAAACTGAATTCTTTCCTTTTCAGGTGCCATTACTACTAAAAATAGGTCTGCAGGCCAAACTATCTCTAGATATAGTCACACCCGTGCAGTTCCACTGCATTCAGTAAATTTGCACAGGGGTAGAAAAGTGGTCAACATATGTGGTGTTGATATATACCATATTTACTCAAATATAAGATGACCCTGACTATAGGATGACCTCTCAATAATTAGATTTTATATATGGAAAATTTATTTAAAAATTGTAATTTTCAAAACATAGAATCTAATTATTGGAGGTTTGCCTTGAATTTCTCCTCTTCCCACAGCTACAACAGGGAAAATAAATCTGGAGGGTCAGGTAACCCCCTTGTCCTTTGCTTCCCCCCAAATTCTTCCCCTTGCAGCTCCTTTCCTTCCCTCAGCCATGGTTTCAAACCTTGGTGACCCCATAGCTCAGCACTGTTGGTATGTATGTGTACTCCAGATACAAACTACATGTGCTAATTAACCCCACACACATGGCTGGAACCAGGTGTTCTTGTCACAAGTCCTGGGATCCTCCAAAAATGTATGTGCAGATAAGGCTCAGGGCAACTTTGTCCAGCTCCACCTGATAGAGGGCAGGGCCACACCAGTGATATGCAACAGGCTGAGAGAGGGGGCAACAGAGAGATTCTGGGTGAATTGTTTGAGACCCTATTTGGTAATGTTTTCCAGATATTTAAGGCTGGTAAAGAAAAAGAAATCATTGGAAATGGGAAAGAAAAGTGCAGCCCAGCTTTGGGAGTGAAGAGGAGGTGGAAATGTATGCATTGTAGTGGATCACTATGACTTAAAAATAGTTGGTGCTGAGGAGAATTGTGCTTAATTAGCAAGATACTATGCATCTTATTTAGATAGTCTGCACTAACCTATCTTTGTGCTAGGTCCCATTAGTATATTACTTCTCAGCTTTTTGAGGGCTCAGATCAAGCACAACAGCTAAGCAAAAGCTGCTGCCCTGCAATCTTAGTCCGTGACTGGAGAGGCAAGAGCAGAGAATGATAAGATGATAGCAGCTGTGAACGCTCGTGAGCTGAGAGCAGAGAAGCAAAGATTGGAGAAGAGAAGAGACCAGACGGAGCAGTATCATGAATATGGAGATTCAAGAGCTAGAATCTTACTGGCAGCTGGTGCAGCAATGCATGAAGATGAAGGTGAAAGCAAAAGTAGCTGAAACTGCATAGGGAAAAGCAAAGCAGAAGAAAAGTGATGGGAAGAAGATGGAGAGCAGCAAGGCTGCAGGAACCAGAGAACGGAAGAACGGAGAGGAGGACCCAGGCAACGGAATCCAGAAGAGGGAGGTGAGTGGAGCCAGGATGACGGGGACAAGGAGCCCAGAGAGACTTTGAGGCTCAGGATACATGCAACAATGACTGGGGAGAAGGCACAAGAGAGATGGACCATGAAGAGATATGACTTTTTCAATTGGATTTTGATAAATATTTTGAAAGTGTACCCTGAGTACTTACAATACATGATGGCCTACCCAAACAGGAGGTCGTGGGGTTTCACCTTCTGGTACAGAAGGGCTTATGTTCTGGAGAAGTGACAGGAAAATGGAGGAGAAAGAAGAACTGGAAGGACTGATTTTTGCTGCTGAACAAATTCAAGGGAGTGACTGATCATTGTCAAACTATTCGAATATCCTTGAGGAAATAGATGTGGAGAAATGGTTGGAGGGGAGAGTCCAGAGAATACTATTTGTGAAAAAAAGTGAAACAAATATAACGTATGAACTGGGGCATTTCGGGCACAAGTGATTCTAAGAGAGGAGGAGGACAGCCTGGGGGAGGTGCGGCACCTGCCATCAGTTATTCATGTAGGAGGGCACCAGGGTTACCTCATATACCACAGGCAGATCCATCAATATAGCGAATGCAGGCAAGAAGGACATTCAGCGGCCTATTGCAGCCTAAACATTTAATACTGGTGTGGTGGGAGAAGGCACAGAGCCCATGCATGCCAGGAAGTGCTGAAATGCGGGATATAGCAGAAGGAAGGACACATGCAAAACAGATGCCCAGATTCTCTCTCTAACAGAGCACAACCTAAAAAGAGAATGATTTTGATCAGATGAGCAAGAAGGAGGAAGAGGTGGGGGAGATCAGGATGGATTTGGAGGAGGAAATGTTGGTGAAAGAAATACCAGAGGTAGATAGGGGTGGAAGGAATGTTGTGGTAGCAGCACAAAAACTAGAGGAGTGGAGGGAAGAGGAGGAGGGATGTGGAAGCATGAGCAAGGAAACAGAAGTAGAGAAAGGAATCCTGGACACTGACCAAGAAGAAAGTTTTGCTTTAGAAACAGGGAAAGGGGCAGAGCCATGGGTAGGAAAAAGGAAGGAAAAAAAAGCCAACACAGTTGCAGAAGACGACGACAGCGGAAGATGGAAAGGGGAAGAAGGCAGAAGCAACACTGGGGTGGGAGGGGAACAGCACGTCAGAAATGGAGACAGAAGGGTCTTTTGGGCTGGAACTAAGTAGTCGGGGGAAGGGGACAGCAGCAGCCTCTCTCAATATAGAAGCCTGGGAAAACCTAGTGAGATAAATGGGGTTGAGGAAGGGAGGAGGGACAGAGTCACTGATCATCATCAGCAACATGGACAACCTGTAAAATAAGAGAGATGAAGACCAGTGGCTTCCACCTTTTCTTTATTATGGTGTTATGTGTTGCAACTTTAAATGTGAGAAGTGTATTGACAAGGAAGGGATGGAACTAAATGGGAGCAACTTTAAGATCTACCAATGAGGATGTAATATGTCTATAAGGGTGTGGAATACCATGAGAAGACACATATAAATATCTGGAGAAGAGATGGGCTTTGGGGCAGTCACAGAGACTGGGAACAAATGTGAACAAGGTGGCAGGGGTGGTGATGTTAAATAAAAACCTGGGGGTTAAAGTCAAGCAAGTGCAAGTGTTAGAAGAAAGAAGAATGCAGAGGGCATTGTTGGAGAGAAAAGAGGTAGAGTTGTTTAATGTATAGGCACCCCCAGAAAGGGAGGGGAGGGTGGCTTTATTCCGGAAGTTGGAAAAGTACACCGTGAAGGGGTAGGGAAGGGGGAGACACAAGGTCATAGTTGGTGATTTCAACTGCATCTTTTAGAAAGGAGACGGGGGGAAGGGACAGTTAGACAGTTCCTCAAAAATACTGAAAAAAATTATCAAGGAAGAAGGTTTCAAGGATGTGTGGGCAGGAGATAAAGTATATACAAGAGTGGAGCCGGGAGGAAGGAAAACTTCAAGGATTGGTTTTGTTTTAGTCTCAAAAGGAGTGGTGGTGAAAGAGAAAGAGATGTGGGTTTTAGTGACCATCAAGTGCTGCAGGTAGAGGTGGGAATGGGGTGGGGCAGAACAAGAAAGGCCTTTGGAAATTGAACATTATGCTGCTTCATGACAAAAAAGTGTGCAAGGAGTTTACAGAGAAGTACAAGAAATGGAGAACCTTAAAGAACTGGTATAAAAGTAGGTGGGAATGGTGGTGGATGATTAAGAGAAAAAAGAAGCACATTTTTCATGAATGTTGGGAGGAGAAGGGTGAGGGACAAGATGAGGCACCTGAAAAGGATGCAGGAGAGGGTGCAGCTCTTGATTGTGGAATCAGGAAGGGGGAGAGAGCTGAAGGATAAACTGGAAGAGGCAAACTTGGAGATGGAGGAATGGTTTAAAGAGAGAGCCACTAAAAAGAAGTTCCTAGTGAAAGTACCGTGGGTGGGGGAAAGGGAAAAATGGAACTCATACTTTTCCACAAGAGTCAGAAAAGCAAAGGGAGAGGTGTAAAGATTGAAAAAGGAGAATGGAGACTGTGTGGAAAGCCAGGAGGCAGAACACTGTGGCAGATTTCTATTAGGGTTTGTACAGAAAGTGGAAAATCAATAGTGAAAGAGGGGGGTTTTGGTAGACATCAAGGAGAAGGTGGAAGATGAAAGGAAGAATGAGTTGTGAAGGGGAAATAAGGATAACCGAAAAACGTTTAGGGAACTTTTAAAGAAAAAAAGTCACCAGGACAGGATGGACTCCCAGTCAAATTGTATGCAACATTCTGGTCATGGTTGGGAAAGGATTTTCTGGAAGTCTTCAAAGAGATAATGGAAGAAAGGTTGGGGAGGGTTTTGCAGATGAACAAGTAGTGCTACTGTATAAGAAGGGAGATCAAGAATGTATCAAGAACTGGAGGTTGATCATATTACTGAATACAGGTTATAAAATCCTAGCAAAAGACTTGGCAAACAAAATGAAAAGTGTTCTGGATCAGGTCATACAAGAAGACCAAACGTTTGCAATAGAAGGGAGAAGAATCGCGTAAGCACACTGGGTGTTGAGAGATGTGCTGGCATACATGAAGGATAGAAAATGGAATATGGTGCTAGCAAATTTCCATCTCAAGAGAACATATGACAGGGTATCACACAAGTTTTTGTTTTAGGTACTGATGAAAATGGGATTCCTGGAAAAGCTGTTAAGTTGGTGGAATTGTTGCATGGCACAGTACAGAGTCACACCCTGCTAAAGGGAAAATTGAATCAGGCCTTTCAGATACAAATAGGAGTGAAGCAAGGATGTCTCTTGTGACCCAAGATCTTTATTTGCACCATGGAACCTCTAGTGCAGAGGATAAGGGAGGACTAAATGATCAATGGAATTAATATTCCCTGGGCAGGGGTGTGGGAGCTGGAGGAATGAAATTCTCATTGTATATGGATGACATTAATGTGATGGTGAAAGAAACAGTCTCATTAGAGAGAATCCTGAAACAGACAGAAAATTATGGGGAAGCTTCATAAGTGAAAGTAAACAAGGCTAAGAGCTGGGTGTTGGGGATTGTAAACTGGGGAGATCTAGGGAAGTTTGGCATGAGGGTAGTTAAGAATCAGATAAAAATCTTAGGAGTGACTCAATATAGAACGGAAAGGCACAAAAACATGGGAAGAGATAGTCACAGGTTAGGAAAATTTTAGGGTTTTAGAGAACATGAGGTTTGGCATATTCAGGAAAGGTGAAGCTAGTGAAACAGGTGTTGCTACCCATTGTGTTGTTTGTGGGTATAGTATATCCTCCACCATGGATTCAAAGCAGGAAAATCCAGAGACTGATTTGTATATTCTTCTGGGGTTCTTAAATGTAATGGATTATCAGGAAGGAATTATATAAATGGACAAGAATGTGGAGAGTGGGAACTACCGGTGATGAGAGAAGCATCGGAAGGAAGCAGGAAAATGGGAAATTTTTGCAGATCTGGAACAGGGAAATGGCTGTGGAGGATGGACCTATATAGGATAGGGTGGAAAGGGAAGTGGGCTTGAAACTGCTGATATATTATGGAAGAGCAGAAAATGTAATTAAAGTACAAGGTTTGGAAAGGCTAGGGATACAAGGTTTGAAAGAAAAGGGAAGGATTATGAAGGAAATCAGAGGGAAAGACAAAGTAACTGAGGTGGGTGATTTGTTGGAGCAAGCAAAGTGAATGTGGAAAGGGGTAATGGGGGAAGATATAAAAAAAGGGAACATGCAGACCTAATGTGGAGAATGGTGAGGAGGGTTTTAACAATAAGAGAGGTTCAATATAGGTGGAGTCTGGGAAGAACAGCAAAATGCTCACTGGAGAAGAACCGGTGGTACATGTATTATGGGAATGCAACTTTGCAGGGGAGGTTTGGAGGAGGGCACCAAGATTTTTACACATTTTAGAAGTGAGAGATAAGATACATTTTGAGACAGTAATGTATGGTTTAATTAAGAAAGGATGGGAAGAAGGGAAAATATGGGCATGGGTGATCTGTGTTAATGCAGGACTGTGGAAAGGAGAATCTTGCTGATCATGAAGGGAATGGATTTTACTAGGAAGGAATATTTACGGTTATGCCAATTTAAGCTCAAATATTAGATGCAAGGGATGATGAAAAGGAAGATGAGAGTAAGAGGTGAGAGATGTGGAAGAAAGATAAATGGAAATATGTATTTCACTTGAAGAGTGCCTGAGATAGTGGGGTGTGAGAGAGGAGAGGGTAGGAAGGGAGATAGGAGGTGATAATGTTGTTATTGCAAACTGTTAAGAGATGAGAAGGAGTTAATATGTTATGAGGCTTTGTTGGTTATAATGTTTGATATTTGTAAATATGTATGAGGTGCTTTTTTTATTAAAATGTTGAGTTTAATAAAAAAAAAGGTTCCCATCAGCATGTTTACCCAATATAGGTCACGTGTTTTATAGTCATGCTCAGTGTTGGCTTCATTTAATTAACTTCACAGTTGGTTTCCATTACTGAGCACATGCTGCTTTCGGCAGCAGCTTAATGAGAGACAATGTATTTAATGAAAATTCCTTGTATGCAGATGTAAGACAAGGGGCTTTTTTCCCATGATGATTGGGGAAAAAAAAACTGTGTCTTGTATTTGGGTAAATATGGTACAAAATGGAATGGAATCTGACTCAGTTGCTCTTAGTTGTATTGGCTTTCAAGTTTTTATAGCGTAAAATAATGTAAAGATGCCTATTTATTAGAGCTGCGCAAAACAGCAGCATTCTGCTTCAACATCCATTTCGACAGAACAGTGTTTTGTTTCAAACTTTGTTTCATTCTGAAAGCACTGTTTTGTACCATCTAAAGGTGAAGTCAGCCAAGCTGAATGGAATTCAGCAGCCCTGTGGAACGTAGCCGCGTGGAACTCACAGCAGGAGGTGGAGTGCAGTGCTGGCTCTGCCTGCTTTGCATCACTGGGCTGAGCTCCATGGGGCTGGTGGAGCTGATCAGAGTGCAGCCCAGCAGGAGGCAGACAGAGCCAGCGCTGTGCTCCCATTGGCTCCACCAGCCCCATCAAGTGCAGCCTGGCCCCAGGAAGTAGGGAGAGCCAGGAGTGCGCTGCCCAGTGGGCTGAGCCACACAGGGCTGTGGAGCCACTGGGAGTGCAGCCCTGGTTCTCCCCTGTCTCCCACCACCTGGCTGGCTGCTTTGAAACTCAAAACATTTTGAAAACTGCCCTTGTTTTGTTTCAAGACTGTTTCAAAGCCCTTTGTTTCATTTCCACTTCACTGTTTTGAGCTCGAAATGAGTCAAAACAATGTCAAAACGAAACAGCCGGCAAAATTTCTCACAGCCCGACTATTTATCTCTCTCTCATATATATATATGTAATGTATGTATGCATGTATGTATATAATGATTGAACACAGGTCAGAAGGAAGTCATCTGAGAAAGAAGTCACCATTTTTATAGCCACTTTCTACAATTAAACTGTATTCTAAGAATGATCCAAATCATACTAATCAACTGTTAAGCTTAGTTTTCCCCACTTAGGTCTTATTCCTTTTATTAGGTGCATTCTCTTAATTTCCAACATTCTCATTACTGCAGACTCAGCTTCCCTAGGGCTCCTTTTCCTGTTCATCATTAAGTACTTATAAATTTAACATTCCTCCTATGTATTACACAGAATCAAGACTTAATTGGGTACATGTATATTGCTACCTTGGGGAAGCTCGATATCAAACAATATCACTGAAATAGCAACAGTGATTTCCTGGGTATTATTTATCAGGGTATAGTACAAAATTATAGATGGCCAAAATATGAAATACAGATAGCAACAAATGCAAAGGAATCTGAAAGTTAGGCTAGATATTTCTGTCTAAAAGTATTAATCTGGATAGTTGGAAGTATAAAAAAAAAGGCAGTATCCATTAATAGTATCTAATATTAATATCTTAATTATTTCAGACTTTAAAGAGTTTACATTTCTGTAGCTTCCTGTGCCATTTACCTGCACGTCGAGTATGTGGGGTCCTCTCTGACTTTGCTGTTGTTTTAGGGAAGAAACAGGTCTGTTAGTAGGAGGACTTTGGTTGATCTCCCAGGGGGTCTCTCCTGCCATGTCTTTGATCAAAAAATATTTTTAATTGGGAGGAAGATGGTCTGTCCCGTCCCTCCTGGTGCCTTTCTTCAGTTATCCCAGTTGTTCTTCCTGGTTGGGGCTCTGCCTCCCCTACACCCCGCCTAATGCCAACCAAAGATGTCATCACCTGGACCATCAGAATTGGTATACCATGTACCTTGATGCTTCGGCCCTTTAAATGTATGAGAGTAGGATCAGAACGTTGTTTTGGCCTAAGTGCTCCCCATTGTCCCTTTGCCTCATCTATGCATCTTCCTGATCCGGTGCCGTCCTGTTCCCTGGCATCTCACTCCCTACTTGGGCTTTATACTTGCCGTGAGTCAGTAATTTATTAATCCTTGCCCTACTTGGTCCTGCCGGAATCCAGTCTACACTGTGGATGTCCAGTATCCATGAGGCCTGTGCAGGTAAGTCCTTGGGCCCTCTCTGGCCCTCCATCCCTGCAAAAGCTCCTTCCTGGGGCAGCCACAAGGTCCCTGTACTGGGACCAGGTTCCATATCTGGCCCCTTCAGGCTGGTTGGAGACCTCATTTCTGGTCCTCCTGGCTGGTCTCCCAATGGGCTTTTTATCCTGGCTTCAGGGGTCCTGGCACAGTGCCATAAAGTGCACCCACACTGGCTTGGCAATTTTTTTCCTCTTTTCTTTTTACCGCAGCATCTCTTCCTGCCACGGTTTCACTTCCACTGTGCTCTGCTTCCAGCGCGACATCCCACTGGCTCCACTCCACACCTGGCAGAGGTAAGTCTTTTCCACAATTTCCATTAAAAAAGCAGATTTTTTCCATTGTAGACATAAATATATAAATCAAACCTTGAAATGAATAACCTATATCTGACCCACAAACTAATATTAGTGAAATAACTCATTGTTCATTCCAAACTTAAATTATCAAATTATTAACTCAGGGTACAGTCATACAAGACAGAGTACCATATATACCCATATAAGACCAATTTCTCCAAAACTGCATGATAGATGTAGGAGTAGAAGTAGTCATAAAAACTAGTAGAATATTACACAGAAAATTTACAAAATATTTTGTTTCCAATATTCAAGAAATGTTTCTACTTTTGACAGAAGTTTTCATCAAGAAAATAAAGGAAAACAAACCCCAGCCCACAACCAACAAGCTCAGCTGAATATTTTCACAGTTTTTCCCCAGTCAGCTTTCTGACAAAATGTTTACTGGAAAAAGATAAAGCTACCACCGAAAGCTTAAAATTGGAAAAATTAAACCAGTTATAAGATGAATCTATTGTGTAATGGTCTGTACACTGATCTAGGATGCAAACAGACCTGCTTTCTTATCTGGCTTTCATACTCTTCATGATTTCAAATCAGTCATGATCTCTCCATCTGTTTTTTCACCTTTGGAATAAGGAAAAAATATTTCTGTAGCTCATACAAGTAAAGGTTTCATGAAGATTAATCTGTTAATAGTTAAAGATGAAAGCCACAAGGTGAAATATAAAAGTATCTTTTGTATTGCGTTGTATATTTTAGAATGTTTATCAATTATCCAGAAAAGAATGTGTAGCAGGACACCAGGGTGCCTGCTACTAGCAGGAGGAATAGGGCTGCTGAAGTGCCCTGGAGCAACACAGATGGGGGTTGCTAGGGCAACCAGGCAGGTCATGTGGCCAGGAGGGGGCAGGGCCAGGCCCTTATAAACAGCTAGGCCAAAGCCTAGCTAGCAGTACCCTTCTGGATGCCACAGGAGCAGGAGCTCTGTGGCTTAGCTGAGCGGCCAGAGTTGGTGGTTGCAGCCTTACCTTACTGACCGGCTGCAATGATGCTAGGGACGAGAACACCCTGACGAGAGGTAGGGTTGGGAGCCCTAGAGGGGCTTGGAATTTACATTACGAGCGGGTAGGCTCTTTGTTGGTTTTGTTACAGCCATTTGGGCTTGGCTTGAGTTATGGTTAACCGGAGGACCGGGTGAGGCTGTAGGGGAGTGAGGAGGCCTCAGGGGAGCTCCCCAGCAGCTTGGGGGTCCCCAGTGCCCAGTAGAGGCACAGTGCCAGCAGGGTGCTACAGTTGCGCTGGAGAGGCCCGGTGTGGGCCAGAGAGAGGCGTGGTGGTTGCCCAGAAGGCAGAAGACCCAGAGAAGGGTCAAGGGGGCCAGGCACGGCTGCGGCCACCTGAGCCCCAAGAGCGCGAGGCGCGCGGCGTCGGCCCCAGAGAGGGCAAGGCCCCAGAGTGGGGCAGAGAGAGCTCGAGACGCACAGGGTTGGCCCCAGAGAGGGCAAGGCCCCAGAGCGGGGCCGAGAAAGAGAGTGAGCAGGCGAGGAACGCCGGCAAGGGCGCCGGTATTAGGGCGGCGATAGCGAGCCAGGCCCAAGGGCGCCGGTATTAGGGCGGCGATAGCGAGCCAGGCCCAAGGGCGCCGGTAGTCGGGCGGCGGTAGCGAGCCAGACCCAGGGGGCGCCAGCGATAGTCGGACGCTGGCGAGACAGGCCCAGGGCGCAGGGAACGGGCAGGAAGATAGGAGCCCGGCCCAAGGGGGCGCCAGGCGGGCGAGGAGCCCAGGGTGCCCGAGAGAGAGAGAGGGCACCAGAGGAGCGAGGGACTGTACACCGTCCCACGGGACAGCTGCGAGGCTTGGGGCGTGCTAAAGGGGGAGGTTTGGAGGCACGCATTTGCCCATAAGGCTGGGGTGAGAGTACCCCCATTTTGGAATGGAGGTGATACCAGCAAGGTGTCGTTAGGTGTAAGTAGGCAGCCTCCCATTCTGAACCTCAACAGCAAAGGCATGGCGGGCAAATAGAGGGTGCCAGATCACCCTAATTGGCACGGCAAAGGGGCGCTAGCGAGCTCACGGCCGCTCGTGGGGCCCCACCCCGTGACAGAATGAATAAGGAAAACTTTTTTACCTTACTATCAGGGAACATAAGAAAAAGGTAAACCTTTTCTTTAATCACTTTTAACTAAATGAATATGAAACTAAAAAAGATTTAAATATAATGAAATTGAGCATAATATACAATAAATAGTATTCTGATCTCCGAAGCATAATACAGAATAATAAAGTCTACTTGTTACCAGCTTCCTTTTTAATTGTACTGACCTCTGAACAAAAGCAAAATGGGATTAATTGCACAATGTTTGTTTGTTAAATGCTATAATGATGAAGGTCATATACACTTCCACTGGCATAGATGATATCAGCCACTGTTTGAAACAGGGTACTGGAGTAAACAGACCTTGAGTCTAATACAGAATGTCAGTTGTGTTAAGTGTTACTTAAGTGTTAAGTACTACTTAATTAGCATTAAAGTAATTGATAAGTATTTGTATAATACAATAAAAGTAAAAATAAGAAGAGATGTTCAGAGTAGACCCCACTTTTAGTCCTGGTGGAGTTAAATGAGAAAATCCTTTGATTTCTTTGAGCATAGAATCTGTGCATTCCAAGCTATGGAATCTTTTCAATTTACTGTTTTCCACAGCAAATATATAGTTCTGACATCCCCAAAAACTAAGAAACCACTCATTTCTGGAGAAAACAAATGTAAAAGGTCACAATTTTAAGCAAAAAACCCCCTCTAATTTTTCAAATAAAATTATATAGAATTTTAAAAATCCAAGTCATGTTTTCAGACTCAGATTCACTAGGCTGGGAGAAACCTGACTGTATGAAAAACCTGAGAAAAAATCTTGTTCATTAGTAACCTTCTCACTGGTACAAAGAGCAGAATTTGTTACGAAACAAACCTAAATCACTTCTTCATCACAGAAGTTACAGCTGTGACAAATTTACAGTCTTATGGCTGCATATATATGTTCAAATAGTCTGGGAAAATTCTCCCAAGCTTGTTTTCTTGGGAGGAAAAACTTACCCAGAGATGCCTGAAAAGATATTTGAATGATGACTCCTGAAGACCAGAGAGCTTGCAGCCTTGACATGCATACCAGGGGCCCCTGTGCACCCATCTCAACATATTCTGTAAGATCCCTCAGTCTGCCTGGGCATAGATGGCAGCCCTGATTAGCTGACCCAGTCTGCTCAGGTCAACCAGTGTCTCCCTACTGTACAATGTGGGGATGATGAAGGGAGTGTGTTCTTCTCAGCTCGATCAGTAGATTTCAGCAAGCAACACACTATCACTTGGGGGAAGAAAGGGCCTGAGCAAAGTACCATGGGATGTTGAAGGACTGTTTTGTGGCTTCTCGCAGAAGAGAATATGTACAGACATTCACTGTCCCAGGAGAAACTCTCCCAGGAGTGATTTAACGCTGGTTGTTTCCAGGTAATTTTTCTACTAGAGTGGCCATTTTTACTATGGGAGAAGAATCCTGGGCACCTGTACACCAGTGTTTTCTCCTGGGACAGCCATGACTATATACGTGGCCTTTTAAAATTCTAATATACTGGTAACCTACATAAAAAAAAAAATGTTCACTGACTACCTACTTGAATGATTCCTCCTAAAAATGAAACTGCTGCAGCAACTCCAATCCTCTTCATTTCAAATTCTGATAAACCCAAGACTCCTGAATTGTTACTTGTAGTGAAATTATTGCTGCTTGGAGGAACAAGACGCTCAACTGCATTGGCAGATATCAAGGAAGTTAAAGCAAAAGTTCCTGAAAAAGAAAGTTCACATAGTTGTTACCAACAAGTTCACACTCTCGCTCTCACTGTGATATAGATTTATTATTAAAGCCACATTTCCAAAGCACAGCCTCGTAGTGACTGTGAAATTTTATACATTCAGTTACTACAGGTGCAGTTTTAAAAGTACCATCACCTGTGGAATGCAAATATCTACATATAGAATCCTATTTGATTTTTGTCAGTAAATTCACACAAAGTAACAGGATCCAAAATTGCTCAAGCAAGTGATCTATTTGCATGCACACACACACAAATAAGGGTGCTTTTACACACGTTATGGGAGTTGGGGGGAGCATCTAAAAGTCGCTCTAATTAAAGTGCCACCGTGTCTCCTGTATCAGCATCCTTACACTTAAAAATGGTGTGGGGGGTGCTTGAACTAAGTGGTTGCTGGGGTCCAGAAGGGTTTGGTGGGATCAGGGGGCTCACAGTGTCTGTGGGGGGACCTGAGGGGATGGGGGGAGCTCTCTCCCCCACTGCCCAAGACCAGAGGCTATTTTTAGCTCCTTGACCCCCCTACTCGCAGAAAAACAACTCCCCCCTGTGAACCCCACCCTTCCTACCCCTCTCCTCACCCTGACTTACTTCCTTATCTCCTGGCATTGGCAAACGCTGATAAAACCAGCACCAGGAGCAGCCTGTGTGACGGGGGGGGGGGGTTGGTGAGCTGGGGAAGGGGCCTGGCTGGTCTGTGGAGAGGATTGTCTGTCTCAGGATGGGGGAAGAGGTTGGGGGGGCAGCTAAAAATAGCCTGGTTGCATGGAGGGGCTAGGAAAAATGAAGCTGTAGGGCTGGGGCCAGCAGCTAGGCATTCCCAGCCCCAGACTTTTCCAGCTTTAGGCTTTCCCAGCTGGAAACTATACAGAAGTTCAGTTAGATTGGTCTTGCTGGACCCAAGATAAGTTAGACCATCTCAAAAGTACACTTAACTTAGATCGGGCAGTCATTTTTACACTGATCTAACCAGCCTGAACTTCTGTTCAGTTCACACATAGATTTACCTCAATAGTGTAAAGTCCATACTTGGGCAAACTAAGTTAGATTGGCTGACCATTTTTTAACGTGATCTAACCTCTCCCTAACTTTCCCAAGTGTCCTTTGTCTGCTTACTATCTTCATTTTACACAGAGTTTTATGACAAAAATATTTTTCTTATCAAGTTTCCTTTCTGGCATAATGAAGGGAGGGCAATATTTTCTTCAAATTTTCTTTAGTTTAAAAATAAATCTAACACTTAATGGAGAAAAAAGTAAAAAGATTTTTTTTTAAAAAGTTACATCCCAATAACTGGCTTTCTTCAAGAGATATTGTCCATATCCACATTCTCACTGTGTGTTGTCAAGTGCTTCAAGCACTCATATTTGAAGACATTTTTCCTTAACGGCAACTCCACACTGCACACTTACACTGCCTCTCCTTCTGTGCCATGCCAAAGACATAAAGGACAATACAAGTTTGGGCTTAGGAAGGAAATGTTCACAGCCATGCCTGAATCTCTGAAGTGTAGTCTGGTACACAGCATCATACTGTGTAGCTGCAGGAAGCCATGCGGCCCTATGATAGACAGACAAGTCCTTTCTGATGTCACCAAATTGTCCTTGACCTTCTCAGGGCCTTTTGTTGATGGTGGATGAAAGTAAGAAGAGCAAGGGAAGATTGCTAGGACTATCTTTGCCTTAACTATGCTCTCTCTCAGTATCTGGTAGACTCCAAGAGAAAAAAACAAGGCCCTCAAGTACGTAAGAGAATGCAATGCCCCATCAATATATGTGTTACAGAGCTCTTCTTCTGTGCCTCATTTGAGAATCCAGACATGGAAACCAGAAACCACCAAATGAAAGAACCGTAAATGTATCCCTAGACTTCAGAACTAGAATTTCAGTGAATACTGCAAGGTGCCTGTAAGTGCAAAAGTCATATTATAGCAATAGACAATGACAGTTTGACACCTTGAACTGCAAACTAATAGACTAGATAATAAAATGCAAGGTCAGTGTAAAAGAATTCAGTGTCCTTAAAGAAAACTGGTATTGTTTGCCACTTTTAAAGCAGCTGGAGTAGAGATAGCGTATTTCAGTCAATCCTTGCTGGGTCCATAAGGGCCTCTTTTATAGAGAGAGTCTTTCTGGTAGGGAGAAATACCTGAAGTATATTTACTAGATTATGTGATGGTTTATCCACATCCTCACAGAGATTTACAGTGCCTGGGTAACCCATTTTATGCCATCTTTGAAACATCTAAATCAACTTGCTGAAATGCTGTCAGGGAGAGAACAGCATTATCTGGAAAGGAAGAGGAGAGCAGATTGGCATCAGGCAGTTTTTCCATCTTAGAATTTAGATGAGATAGAAAATATGAATCATGAGAAACATGACTTATAAGGAAAGACTGAATGACCTAGAAAGACCTAATCTGGAGAAGATAAAACTGATGCTGGTTCTAAAGAAAATGGAGATGGAGTATTCTCTGTGGCTCTGAGGGACAGAACTAGGAGCAATGGTCTTAAACTGCTGTAGGGATTTTTAAGTTAACTATTAGAAATGACTTTCAACATGTTGGTAGTTGAGCTTCAGAACAGGCTACCTAGAGATTTTATAGCATTTCCATCCTTTTTAAGAGCAGGTTAAGATAGTCACTTTATTGGGATGACTTAGTCAGGGATGATTCTGCCTTGAGGAAGAGGTTGGACTAGATGAGGGTGGCCAGTTTGCTGCAAGGATGTCACAGGTGGCTTGGGTAAATGCTGTGTGTGGCATGCGAACTCTGGGCACTCAATAAAGAGAGATACCAGAACAGAGGCAGGGGCTGCTTGAGTCTCTGGGCTATGTGGAGCAGAGGAGTATCAAGACACTTCCGTGAGGGGAAATATCACTGCAGAGAGTCCTGCACTCTGAAACTGGAGGTCAACCCCATGGATTATCCAGGAAGTGGGCCTGGAGCCTAAATTCAGGCTCTTTTCTTGTCTGGAAGGTGAAAGATCTATTTCTACAGAGTATGGTACTAAGACTGAATATGTCCATCTGTAATGGACACTATTTAAATCCTAGAGATCTGAAGGAAGCCAGGATGATGGTCAGGAAAATAAATTAAAAGGGGAATAAAAATATTACCAAAAGGAAGCCTGGAAAGTATGCAGGAATATGGGGGAGAATGGAGCCTCACTATGTAAATCTACATGACACATTTTACCATGCAGTAGACTAATCTACTGCACAGTAAAGCATCACAATCTACACATGCGGGGCATTTCCTGCACAAAAATTATGCTACCATGCAGTTACCTAGTACCTGTAAATACAGGTACTGCACTTGTAGATGCTGACCAAGAGCAAATTTGCTTCCAGTCAGCCTAGGCTACAGGGGGCCACAGGAGACAGGGAGCTCTTTGTCCCCAATCCTGACTCCCAGTGCTGAGCTAGGAACTCTGGAGAGTAGAGGCTGAGAACTCAGCCCCTGCTCATGCTCCAGAGCAGCTCTGTGCAATGCAGAGCTGGGAGCTCCAGCCCCCACTCACTTTCTGGAGTTCCCAGCTCTGCACTATGTAGAGCTGCTCTGGGGGGTGGGTGGGGGCTGGGATCCTAAGCTGGGCAGTTGCTGGCAAACCCCATGACCCTCTGCTCAGCAGGGGTCTGGCTAGAAACTGCTCCACTTGCAGAACAGTTCCTAGCAATCCCCCTTCTGAGCAGGGGGGTACACCCAGAAGGAGGCTCACTGGGAAGCCCCACTCAACTGCAGCAGCACCTATTTCCTGGCCCCATGCACATCAGGTCCCATCCTGATGTTTACAGGGCCAGGAAACAGCTGCCGCTGCAGCTGGCAGAACACCCCTGACCCTGTGCACATACCCTTTCTCAGCCCCGGCCAGGATCGGGCCCCCGGTTGACAAGGCACCGGGGCACCGAAAGCGGACACCCCTGCCTGGAACTGCCCGGTTGTGCCCCGGGGGTTTCTCTCGCCGCCCTCCTGGAACCGACAAGAGGTGCAGAGTGTATATGCTTTATACAGGTACTACTTAGCTAAAAGGTCTCCCAGACTAAGTGCTTGAGACACATTTACCCACAATGGGAATGCAAGTATGAAAAGGCACTTGAAGCAACCTCATGTTTTCTGTTTTAATGAAAGAGGATACACTAAAAAAAAGAATACAAATAAAGGCTATGGCATAGTCCACCTTTACCTGGCTCCTGCCACAAAATTATCCTCTAAAATTTAAGCTTTCATTTTAATAAAAGTTTCTAGTTTACAGATGAACTGTCTGTATTTCATCAGTCATTTTAAACAGAAGCATCCAGCTAGCTCACTTGTTTTACAATTCCAGACTGCTTCTCCAAGTATCAAGTCTCAAACACTGTCTACTTTCAGGGAAGAAAACCTTCAGGTTTCTCCCAAACAATATATACCTGAATAACATCCTAACTAAATTTAATTCAATACCGGAATACATATTGAATACCAGAATGCTCTGCCTTCTATGTAATTTATGCAATTGTGCTACTCATTGGAAAAATCCAATTATTAACTTAAAAATTAACTGGAATGGCCACAGAATTTTTAGTTTGCTGAATCATTACTTTGGAATCCAAGGACCCTGATGCAGAATTCAGTTTCTGTTTGCCATGAATTATATGGGGAGTTGAAAAATATACCATGCATGTTAGGATATGAATTTTATGTATTTTAGAATGCATATTGGTTTCCCAGAAAACCATATGGCTCCTACAAAACTGCTGATAGCATTGCTATATATAGGTTTTGGTGCACATTTTCAAAACCATAGAACTACTCAAAAGACAATGATTATTCCTTAGTAAATCTATTAACAAAAGAAAAATGTAGCTCTGCTAAGTGGTGCAGGGTTCACTATATGTGTGATTGCAATTCCAAATTTCCAAGAACCACCTTCTTCTTACTTAAAAGATTCCCATAGCTAGTCTCTTTCCCTCCGAATGAGGGATATCACTCCCTCATTTTTATCTGTTGTTGATTTGGGGAAGGCTAATGTCCTTCACCTAGTCCCACTGTTCTTTGCTCCTGGAGCCATATGGCTGACCACTCTTCTTCTGACCTTCAAAAGGACATAGAGCAGCATGCTGGTGGTCCAACCTGGTAAATACTCTTCCTTTTCCATAACAGGCTCTCTCTCAGCCAGAAGCAGTAATTTAGTAAGTGCTGAGAAACATTCTAGTCTGGCTGTGGTAAGTGGTTCTGCTGAAGGCAGACAGAGGTGCTCCATAGTTACTTGCTTCATAGCTACTAAACTCTTCTCGGCTGCCTAGTTACTGTAAAGGGGATGAAGAGACAGCTGCAGGAGTAAAATTTTTCCTTAATGAAGTATTTGGAGTTGAGATCATGGCTTTTTTGCAAGAAATACCAGGTCTGTGTTTTAGCAAAGTAAGGAGTAATTAAGCTTTTCCATACTTTAGAAACAGCCAGACATTTTGTTGCTCTTGTTCACATTAAAAAAAATTCTCCTTGGCTGAGCCTTTGTCTGCTGAAGCTTTAGCCTCAAGCAAAGCTGTACTGTGGAGTTAAAACTTCTGGTAAAATACATTTATAAAAGAAGAACTGATGCAATATTAAATTATACTGGCAGGAGTGGCTAAAATATAATCTTAACAATGCCTTTTTCCTTCAAAAAATGTTTCTTAAATAGAAAAAGATGTAGCTGTTAAAAGGCAACACACGCACATTATATCTATAAATCTATAAACCTTCATTTACTCTGTTTCTAAGACATTTCCTTTTCTACTGATCCTGCAAGGCAGAATGATCTTCCTAGTTTCAGAGAATGTACCCTGCAACTTGCAGGTTTAGAACCTAAAGTTTTATAGACACTTACCTGTCGCAACATGGCGTCCCATCCCAAATATGGCATAAATAATGACAGGGAAGAGAGAGCCATATAAGCCAAATACTGGGTGGACTGAAGACAAAACAGCAAAGGCCAGCCCTATAGAAAATACAATGAGAATTAATAAATTATATATGCACCAAGACACATTATTGTTACTTTGATGAAAGGAAAAGTCCACAGCTTTTATTAATAGCAAGAATAAAACACTTTCAATGATGACATTATAAAAAGCTAGGGGATAAGCCAACCACTACCTGGTAGGGCTTAGGACAAAATTTCTTCTGGCAAATTTTTCCACACAATTCTTCTGTTGAGGCATCTGGTCCCAGATACTGGCAGAAACAGAACACTGAACTATGAAGACTATAGGCATGATTAAGTATGGCAACCCCTACATTCCTAGGCTGATTAAACTAAACACAAATCCACTGCACCAGGTGCTATTAGGAATATTATATTATGGATTCACTAGAGATTACTGAAAAATTTCCATTAATATTTTTTCAGGAGAAACTTCAGTTTTGTACAATTTTTTTTTTTTGTGTTGCTTTTTACAATGAAAAGCCAAAAAAACAAAAATAAAAAAACCAAAATCTATTCCATTTTCAGGATTTCAGTTTTGCAATGCATTCTATGGGGGGAAATGTCCAGCGAGCTTTAATAGCTATTTACATAATTTATGCCTCTCATTCCTGTAGTATTTGTGTGTCATAAAATCATCTTTTAATACTGACATCCTTTCTGAGGTAATAACCTTATGGCTAAGGTGAAAGTTATAGGAAGCAGCAGAGAAATGGAGTACAGAGCATTTTGCTTGAAATCATACACACTGGTCATGTCTGCACAAGACACTGACTGTGCAATTATTACACAGTTATTTAGTACTTGTATGAACAACATTGATGCCAATGAATGTCTTTTTTGTGATGCTGCTGCCCAGTAGCCTAATACTACTTTGCAGTAGCATCACAGCATGCGACCCTGCTGCACAATAGTATTGGGCTACTGGTGTCGATGCAGCAACTATGTAAAGAGTACATAGAGTACAAAAGTGCCATCCAACATGGCTATACTGCTTCTGATACCCAAAGCTAGCTCAAGTATCTCTGCTCAGTATTGAATTGTGAGATGCAGATATATCCTCTGGCACTGATTATACTCCTGTACCTGTCTGTTCAAAGTGATGGGGCCATATTCAACTCAAAAGTTCAGATCCTGTTGTTATAATAATATATGTAGAGACTCCAGTGGTAGAGGAAAATTGTTGGGTGCTCAAGGCCAGCGGAAAATGTGTAGATGGATGGTACTGCCTGAAAAACAAGGCAGCAGGACGATTCAGATAATGGAAGTGGTAGGACTCAGTAAATCTTCAGTGGGTCATCAAATGTTGGAGGTCCTGACAGGAAGCAAAGCTGCCCCTGTTCCTATGAGGGACATCAAATAGCAATACTGTGTCTTTATTCTCCTGGGGCTCATTCACTGGAGTGAAAGCACCATAACTAATACAAAGAGTAACTATCCCCTAGAAGATGCTTAGAATGCCATACTGTAATAGGGGGCCTTCTTGAGCCCATCTACCAATGGCCCCCCCTACCTACCTAATGATCTTAATTAGGTGGGAGGCTGCCCATTTCTTGCCCCAATGCCAGGGGCCGCTATCTGCGGCTCTGTTCCTCCCTTACACTGCAGCCCATGCTTTGCAGATGGCATCCACAGATGTTAGTCTCACAGGCCCCACACTGGGCCCCAGAATCCTCCAATCAGGACCCCTCTAAGAACCCTTCATTCAGGTGGCCTACCCCGCCCTCATTCAGGGCTGCCTTGCTCCCTGAAACTATTTACCCTCTCAGCCATGGTCCCCCTGGGATCTTTGGCCACACAGCCCCTGGCCTTACCTCCAAGGCCAGTTGGAACCCCAGGCCCTCAGCTCTGGGCATCCCTTGCAGTGAGCCCCTGGCCCTTTTGACCATTCTGGTCCTGGCCCCAGCATTGACCAGTCGAGGGTACTCTCAGTCAGGCCTCTGAGCCTCTAGCCCCACTCTCACTCCTGGGTCCACATTCTGGCCCTACTAGTCGGTGACCCACCGGGTTGTGGGAGTTGGGGTTAAGGTGCCCCAACCTGCCTTTCACTGAGGTGGTAACTGGCCTGACATTTCCTGGGGGCTTCCGCACCACTGACAGCCCCACCAGGCCACCCACTCCTGGCATGGTGCAGTTTTAGGTCATGCTTGAGACCAGGAGTCTCCTAGCCATCCCCTACAGCTCCTGCCCTTACCTGCAGGATGATACAAGCAGCCTTACAACCAGGCAATGTTGCTGCCTAGCCTGCCAGCAGTAAAATGCTCTGCTTAGCCAGTTTAGATTCAGGGCTGCCTGTATGTCTCAATCAGGCACCTGCTGGCTGCTTGGCTTAGGTCTTAAAGTGGCAGGCACAAACAGTGCCCTGCCACACATACCTATGTTTAAATTTCCTAACAAACTGAGATCACATGTAAAGCAAAGCACTCAGTTTCTACCAGACTGCCACATTTTAAAAAATCATTGTATAAAGCAAATGGAAAGAGACACTATATGAATGTTTATGCTTCTACTTGTCTTGATTTAATAAAATACCTGTACTCATTCTGCAGTTCTTCACCCCACATATCTTCACCCTAATCCAACTTTTACTTTTACTAATTAACTAAAAATTCAGAATCTTGAAACATCTCCCAAAGTTATTTTTCAAGGAAAAGTTAGAGCAGAGCAGCCCACTCCCCTTCAAAAGACCACACAGTATGAGGGCAGAGAAGATATGATTTCTCTTTTGAGTTTCCCCTCATGGATGGTTCAATTTTGTCTATAGGCCCTTACAATGCAATAAATATTCCACTTCTATTACTTGGCAACCTTATGTTTGAAATTTTGGTATCTTGAATTCCTCAAGCTGTCTGGCAAGAAGGCAGGCTCAGTAATGAACATTGTGATAGGAAAAGTCCTACCAGTGGAACAATGTGAACTACAAATAAACGTTGTTGCATTTACTCTTAACATAGAACCTTCAGGTTATTTGTTTTTCCCTGATAACTGCTTTACTATAATAAAGCAATGACATTTCACTGTTTTATTCCTAAAACTGTATCTATTTTGTAGAATCATACTCCTAACAGCTTGCAGTATCTGGCTCCCATACAACAGGAATGCATCCTGTTTTGGATAAAGGCTTCTTTAGTATATTTTGTCAATAGGCACAGTCTAAGTGTTTTCAGGGAATGCCTCAATAGTGCTTAGTTTCTTGACTTGCAACAAGGGAGAGAAAGTTGTTTAACCATACTGGAGGTGTTTCCTATGTCCACATCCAACTTGAAGGTCCAATCCAGGTAATCACGTGCATGTGTTAGGCCCCTGCCACATTACATATATTATGCATTTAACTGGTTAATCATGCAATAAATTTAAACTGGCCACATATGCACAGTAAGACAGGCCACAAGTGCAACATAATTATCACAGTTAACTGGCTAATCATGCAATAAATTTAGACCAGCGATACTTGCCAAGTAATTATCACACAGTAAAAATGATTGTCCAGGTATAAAAAGAGCCAACTACTATGAAGTTAGTGCTTGAAAATGTGTAATAACTCTATAGCTGGTTTTACCTAGCTTTAATTTGAAAGTGTAGCAGGGTCCTTAGAGGCCTGTGAGAAATTTTAGGCAGAAAAGTTAGATAGAAGAACCTGAGCCTATTAGATAGTCTCTATGTGAATATTAAAGTCTCCAAGAGAACTGGAGTGTGAACCTCATAGTCATGCCAGATGGTCTCTTGCATCTCTGGATGGAGTTTAGAATCTGGAACACTTTTGTTGTCTGGAGAATTATTGATAAAAACAATGTACAGGGTTAGCTTTGTCTCTGAGTCTATAGTTAAAGTGAGAATACTCAAAGGATTCTGATTCAGTTGCTATAATAAAGTATGCAAGGCCCTTGAAAATTGACGAAGACTGCAGTATGTTCTGAGTGCTTTGAGCCTGGAAGTGAACAGAATGGCTGTTCCACATCTTGGTCCGTTTTGCATTCTGGGTCTCAGCCCATAAAAAGAAAGATATAAACTCACATCAAGACCTTCAGTATCAGCTAGATTTCTGCAATACAGTCCACATACAGCAATTACTCTATAATGAAACTGTTCGTAGTTAGGGCCATGGATCCCAAGCTAATCATCTTTCTTCATTTTGAGATTGTGGCAAGCAGCATTGCAAACTGGGACTTGGGCAGACTGCCTGAGTAGTGGGGGCCAAAATCTGAAGAAAAACCTGAAAAGCAGAGCCAAGAGACAGCATGAGAAAGTAAACTGAGAACCTAAGCCAGAAACTGTAATCACACATTGTGTCAGGTGTCAGAAACTAGGCAGTCCAGGGCAATGGCAAGGGTGACAGGGCTAGGTCGGAGGCAAGCCTGAGGACAGAGTCCAGGGAACAAACAAAACAGGAGCCCAGGGGAAAGCAAGAACCACTGCAGAAGCTGAGGACCAGGCTGTGGCAGGTCCTATGGCAGGTGCTGGGAACAAGAATGAGGCATTAACTAGAACAAGGGCCAGAATAAAACCAGGGAAACAAGGCTTGACAGCAGTCAGAGACTATGTGTAATTCTAGACTTGCAAAGCATTGAACAGGCATCATTCGCTTTAAAGCCCTGGGCTTTTCTTGACACTCAGCTGCTCGTAGCCAGTAAGTCAGTCAGGCACAGCTGAACCAAATTAGGAATGTGAATTACAAATAAATCCAGAATCAGGCAACCCTAAGCAAGTCTTAATCTTTGGGCAATCCTTTAGCCCTGAGAAGTAGCCACTTAGTGACTATCAGTTTGTTGTGACTGCCTAATGGATCTTTCTTCCAGGCATTGGCTGGCATTTCCTGATGAATTCTTCTGGGTAAGATTTGTTAGGGAGAGATGCAGGAAAGGGATCACTGTGACCCCTGTGTGCCAGTTACCTACAGAATATCAAAACTGCTCAGTTCCCCCAGAGACTAAGTTATGGTGGGAGTGTCTACACGTTGCCATATGGCAACATTGCTACAGCACCATGCTTAATACTTCCTTTTGGAAGTACTAAAGCATGGTGCAGTAAGGGTAGTAGCTACACTGTGCATACAGCTCATTGAGTAGATTTTGACACTCCATTGCCGGAATGGCATACTATACCCACGGATTGCACTGCTATGATGACGTGGCTGGCAACCATGGGCAGACACACGATCGCTACATTGCTGCAAAGTGCCATATAGTGACGTAACACATCCCTATGCCGCCATAGGGCAATGTATAGATGCATCCATTGTGTTGCTAGTATCTGGGGGCTGAGTAAATGTGCTTTGTACCTTGGGCCTTGTGCTGTAGAAAAATACAAAGCTAAGAAAATTAAGCTCCTGAGTAACAGAAATGGGAAACCCAAAGGGGAAACGCATGTTTTCTTCAAGTCGCTTTCTTTTGTTACATCTCTTCTGGCAGACACCTTAAAGCCTTTAAGTCAGAAGAGATGTTACAAAGTTCTAGTACAGTGTTGATATGCAGTATTTGGAAGCAGTTCTGAGGGGACGGAGAACAACGTTCCACTGTCTGGTAGATGGTTCGCACAGGTGGAGATGATTTCTATTTCTTCTAAAAGTAAGGGGACTGGTATTTCTGGATAAAAGAAAACTACTGCCCTGTAAGCTCCCTTTCAGGCCGCAGAAATTGTTTCCTGGCTCCCTTGTAGTAAGAGGATGTTGTAAATTAGAACTCTTGGGAAGAGCTATCCTGGGGTATATCAAAAAGGTATTTGGCAAGAGGCAACAATAATCTTCCAATGCACAAAATTCTGTCTGCATAGAAGAAAGGGGCAAAGCTACTGATCACAACTTAATCACACTTTTCTGAGCAATATATGGAAAAACTCCATAAAACCTGGCTATAAGGAATGAAAAGCTTTATAAATGTAAGATCCTGACTCAAGTACAAATGCAAACTGGAGACTTACAAATACAGAACTTTTTCATTTGAAAACAAAGTAGATATTACACTCCTGCACAGCAGTGCTTGCACACTCCAAAACTACTGGAGGACCCTAGAGAGTGCCCAAAGAATTTTCCTTATCTTCTTGCCTATATCCCTGCATTGTATTAGGGTTTTGTAATTCCTTCAGTTCCAGCAATGGAAGCCTAGGACTTGGCCTGCCAGTGAAGATATTTGAAAATTATTATTAAGTTCACTGTAGAAAGGGAGTGGTTCCCTGAATTTTTAAAGGCTACTCTTAGCTCATTTGCCAGTTCGATATTTTATCCAATCTTAAGGTTTTTCTTACAGAATTTCTGCAGTATACTTTAATAGGTGCTCATTTTAAGTGTATTCATCTTTAATAGATATTCAGCTTAAACTAATTTACTTTATCCTTCAATTCAAGAGGAGATAATTTAGGAGTTGTGATGGTTGTTGGAAAGTCTTGTAAGAAACCTCAGGATAAGTTAAATGTCATTAAACGTCCTGCAGTTGGACCTTCAAATATTTAGCTATGCAAAAGTACCATGTAAGACAGGAGTACAGACAGTATACTTTGTTTAATTATGTTCTCTAAACAATAACACAGAAAATAACAATTTAGCTACAGGGAAATAATCTGTTACTACCTCAGTGTAAATATCAGGTATACTTGACTCTCATGCATTTCATGCTTACTTCATATTTCCTTTCCTATATGTCTTGAATCCAACACATTTGAACATTGTGGCCAAACTGTGTTTGATTCAGCACACTTGAACAAGTTATGGGCAGGGTGCAATGAGTTAAGTCCTAGTCCTAGTCTTTGCCATGGGGGAAAACAAAGGGTGAGCAAGTGCAATGAAGAACAGAGCATCACACTTTGTCCTCTTATGTCCCACAGAGTTGGCCACACAAGGGGAGTCATGCTGATTCACGTGAATGACCTACCACTGTGACACAAACATCCCCAGCGTGCCTAGAGGAATTTTGCTTGTCTCAAGGAGCTGGTGCTGTATACCTCTAAATGCAGATATATGATCTAAGCATAATGTAACCCTTGGTGTTTTGTTTTTAGGGTAAGAATGTAAGAAATGCCACACTAGGTCAGACTACAAGTTCATGAAAAACAGTATCTTCTCTCTCATAGTAGCTGAAAGTAGATGCTGAGGGAATAAGTGCATGCCCTATGCAGACTAAACTGTTATCTGGCCCTCTGCCCTACAGCTCTCAGCACTTAGAGGAAAATGTTAATTCCACTGATGGACCCATCCTCCATGAATTCATACAGACCCCTTTTGACCTTGGTTAACTGGCTGTGTCCTGCTGTGTCCATAAAGTTTCTATAATTACTGTAGTTTCTAATCCCTTCTATGACAATGAGTCAGTATCATCCTGTGACAGGTGTGCCTCTTCAGGGTCTGTCCACTGGTGGCCCCACCCACCTGTTATGGGCCTACCGCCCACCTTCTTTCCTGCCATGCCTTGTTGTTAATTGCTTAATTGGAAGATGTTAATTAAGCAGGAGGCTGCCCATTTTATTGCCCCGATGCAAGGGGGCGCTATCTGTGGCTCCTTTCCTCCCCTTACACCGCAGCCCAAGCCTCGCAGATGGTACTCACATCGATTAGCCCAGGCCTTACTATATTCTGGCCCCCTTGTCCACCCTGGGCTCTCCGTGGCCCGGCTTTGCTGGGCACCTCACTGAGCATTCATCAATGCTGCCCCACCTCTCTGGGGCTTCTCACTGTCAGCGCTGCCCCCATCTCTGCGGTTTCTCATTGCCCCCTCTCTGGGGCTTCTCACTGCCCTCCTTTGGCTCTAGGGTTTCTCACTGCCCCCTTGGCTCTGGGCTTCTCTCGCTCAGGTGGGCTCCGGTGGCTGTAGCTGCACTTGGCCCCAACTCTCCTCCTTGGGGCCTCGAACCACCGCCTGGATCAGACTGCCTCAGCCTTATCTGGCCCTCAACTCTACACCCCTTCTCTGGGGCTGGGGTCCATACACCCCCAAAAATGCTGAGCCCTCACAGGCACCAGGGTCAGTGCACCTGAAATCCTGTACCCTCGCGGGTGCCAGGTCCCCACGCTACCATGAGCCCCCTATGAGGCCTCCTCCAACCCCAAATAGCCTCACCCAAACCACCAGTTATAAACAGTAAACAGAAAACTCAAGCTCCTGGGATGCAACATAAATTCAAGCTGCTTGGCTATAACATTAGTCCTGCCACATCGGGGTGCTCTAACCTTCCCCAGTCTCAGAGCTGTACCTGCAGTCTGGCTTCTCCTCTTTGCTCAGTCCGGCAGAGCTCCTTCCCTCATGGCTGCTGGTCAAGAACTACCTGCCTGGACCCAGCCTGGGAGTTATATGGGAGCCAGGCCCTGCCCCTTCCAGTCAGCTGACTCCCGCCGGTTATCCTGGTAACCCGCAGCTGGGCTCCTTACTTATTACTCCACAAATAGCAGGCACCTCAGTGCCCCGCTACACATCCATTGGGTGGGACACATGACTAGGAACCCCATAGCCTAGATTCTACCCTACTCTGCTACAGACATTGTGTGCTTTTGGACAAACCGCATGCTTAAAGTTAGTAGTATACATAATGGATAATAGCAGCATAGGAGTGCTAGAAGATATAATTAAGATCTGAAAAGCCTGAAATATTTTACATCTATGGTGTTATTATATGGTCAAAAATGTGGCATAGTAGATTGGGTAAATGGAGAGCACAGATGTTCCTCATTTATTATATGCAGAACTTCAATAGCAATACAAATAGTTTTCAAATAAGAACAGCAAAACACATAGAAAGAACAGCAAACAAAGAACAAACAATAGGCTTAGATACGGTATATAAATACTGTGGTGGCATGCTTTAATTCATTATCAGAAGATAATACTATGATATGTGGGGTCATTTAAAACAGCACTCTGGCTAACACTAGGCTGCATGACACATCACATGGTATACGACGCCTGACAAGGAGAAGACATGTGGCCCCACTACAGATAAACTGGCTCTGAACCGAATATAGAACCCTGATGCAAACAAGATGTAAGGCCGTGTTCTACTGAGTAGAAACATCTTCAACTGCTGCCTTGAGAATTACTGTTGCATGCACTAGTTCAAACCTACAATCGTGATAGTAATATAGTGTCAACAAAGGAAGATGTTAAGATTAGTCAAACTGTAGTCAAACTTTATTTATTAAGCTTCCACATCTTACACTATACATCTGATGCATATGGGAAAGCAATGTCCTCTGTCACAAACCCCACAACATTTTGAAGTATCCATCAGAGATTATGCATGTTTTCTGAAGTTTTACTGACATGATACTGTTGGCAAATACATGGCACAATCTAACAAATTCTGACCCTTTAACTAATGCTGTAGCCAGTGGAAGAAGAAGCAGGAAATTACATTTACATTTCAAAGTGAAAACTGCAAGGGGCAAGAAATTGGAATATGTGAGAGGGGCAAGAGACAGATGTGAATATGTGAAAGCCATGTCATCCAAGAGGGAAAGAGGGAGTGCAAATCACCCATAAAAGCCCAGGCAAAGATTATTAAACCTGTGGGACCACCCTCACCAGCTAAGAAGATCTACAGATTTCTCAGAAAAATCTCTGACGACTGGCTGAAGACTCTGTCCTCGGGACTACATAAGACTTTCTGTTACGTCTTGATTTACATTAAGTTGCACGTTGTTGCTTTGTGTGAGTTGTCTTATTTTGTTAGGTCTTAGTTTAGGCGAAGTTTTTCTGTTGTTTCTTTGTCTTATGCTTGAGATTGCAAATTGCTGTGCTCAATAAATGCTCTCTTTAGAGAATGGACTATTCTTGTCCAAGCCATGTTTATGACTTCAGCGACACCACTGAATTCTGAATTCACCACCTGAATTATAATATTAAAGTCCTGTAACAGATTTGGACTAAAGGCAAACTTTCTTATTGTTCACATTGACTACTGCATACCCTGTAAAGGGATTTACATTTTTATAATAGCTGGATTAATTGACAAACCATATTCACCCAGGTTCCTCTTTTATTTTTCCAAACACTCTCCTCCTTCAAGCCACTCCCCCCCACCCCATCCCAGTTTGCTTTTTTTGGTAGCGGGCATTCATGGGTTTCCCCTTCAATAAGGAGGCCACATGGAACATCTTTCTCTGCATATCCCATGATAAAATATCTTGAAAACCCTTTCAGTCTACAGAGGACTTTAAAATCATAATGTCTGCGGGAGCAGGCGATTTGGTGATAAGATCTATTCTCTGCTGGTGAGGACTTTTTTTTTCCTTTTGTTTAAGATAATTCTTAAGAAACAAATAAACTACAATCTTATTTACCCTTAGTAAAGACATTCCCCACCTTTTCTACCAATGCATTCCCTTCTAGCAGCAGAAGGTGATGTTGTTGGGGGGAGGGTTAAAGAGAAAACTTCAGCTCCAGTTAGACAGCTGCTTCACTTCTGCTGATAACACCACCTTCCAATTCACAAACGCGTTAGCATAATCAGTCAAAGCTCCCAACTCTTTCAGGGTCTGTGACCCAAAAAACTCTGCAACAGCCAGCTAACAACACTTTTTTCCAAACTTATCTGAACAAGTGAAATGTTTAATTCCTGGGTAATGGGCACTTGGGACAGTGTACTGTAAAACCCCCTTAGAGTCAAAAAGCCTGTGGTCTTCCCGTTTCCATTTTCTCTTGGTTCTGTATGGATTATGGAACTGGACTCCTGTGTATTAATTAACATTTTGTACCAGCAACCCTCAAGGGTGATTCATCTCTGGGGGTGCTCCAACCACCCAAACTGAATTTAACCAGGATATTTGATTTGAGGGTCAGGCATCCCTATACAGTGACACTACACATTGTTTTCCATTTAGGTGGGGCAGAAGGAACTGCAGCTTCTGTTTCTTTCAATTTTATTTTGGGGTTTTGTTTTTATTGTTTTATATCTGCTTAGACACACAGCTAATTGCTAGTATTGTACCCTTTCTGATACTTTTTTATATTAATTTCTCATAGGAGGGACCTACCCAATCACCTGGTTTGTTATTTTTCTCTGTTTGTGCCTTTATTTCATGACTCATGAGTGTCCCCCCACCCCCTTTGTTTTCAAAGGATACCCAAGCTTTTTTCCCCCTTGCTGTCCTGATTAATTTAGATTTTCCTTTTCAAATTGCTTCACTTGTGATCAAGCTACTACTGTTTTTTTTCCTATTAAACCCCTCCATATTTCATTCTTCCACTCATTCCCAGCAAAAGGGTTCTTTTTCATTACTTGCAATTGAAAATGGGGCCCCCCTATTTATTAATATTGTTTGTCTCAATGCTCCCTCTTGTGTCAATTTTTTGAACTGGGCAGATACAGCTTAGCTGTTGTAGTTAGTGATAACAAGGGACCAGTTTTACTTTTTTCAAGGGGGGGCCAAAGGTCTCCCTTGGTTTCACTCAGATTTATTCTCTACTTCAGCCTTCTACGCCCCACTTTCAGTCTGAGGGGATCAACTCGCCTTTCTTTATTCTTCCCTTCCTGGTTACCTTTTAAAGCCTGCTGCCCAATTTCACAGCCATCTCTAGCATCCTCATAACACCCAGAGGTGGGAGTTCCAGCACTCTTCCTTCTAAGCACATTCCTTCAGCCTGTCTACAAGTTTCATCTCTCAAAATCCGACTTTCTCCTGAGCTAACTTCCTTGTTAATCCTTAGGCTACTATAAACAAAAATTTTTGAAGCCTCGTCCACGTTCTGCTTTTTTCATCTCAACATAGCTTCCTTGCTGAAGCCACCCAAGAGGACCACTGTTTGCACAATAATATGGAATGCAGAATGGTCCACAGAATGCATCTTTATCCCCAAAACCCATAGCAGTTGTGCCTACCACTCCCTTTTATAGCTCCAACAGTTTTTTTCCTATCATTGAGCTAATTTGAGTGGTTTTGCAACCCTCAAGTAAGTGACCCTGCAGAAAAGGTTTTGCAAAAAGGTTTTATTGGTGCTGTGCACAGTAACCATTCTCAGCCCAAGCAGCTTCAGTTGGACTTGTCCACCTAGGGATGCCAAATCTGTTACTGTACTTCAGTATTAGAATTCAGGTGGTGGTACTGAAGTCATATAAAATGGCTTGGATAGTCTGTTTTCTGCAGAGAACATTTCTTGAGCACAGCAATTTGCAATTTCAAGAATAAGACAAAGAAACAACAGAAAAACTATGCCTAAGCTAAGATGCAACAAAATAAGACAAAGCAGTGACATACAACTTAGCCTAAGTCAAGATACAACTGAAACTTTGCATAAGTCTTATGTAATCCTGAGGACAGAGTCTTTAGCCAGTCACTCAGATATTTTTCTGGGGGAATCTGTAGGTCTTCTTAGCTGGTATGAGCAATCCCACAGGTTTAATCTTTGCCTGGACTTTTATGGATGATTTGCACTCCCCCTCTCCTCTGGATGGCATGCCTTTCACATATTCCATGTCTCTTGCTCTTCTCGTGTATTCCACCATTTTAAAAGAAGGGATCCATAAGAATAACACCTGTTTATTCAAGGAAGGACATTTCTTACACTGGAGAAATTTAGTGAGAGCAGTATCTTTTGAATATGCCCAAAAGAATGCAAATATTCTCCTGGTCCTAATTAGAACAGGAGAGATTTCTAATCTGGTAAACGCACACACTTTGGGGGAAGGAAGCTATATGCATAGTATAGGCTCCCCAAGAATCCAATGAATGACATAAATAAATGACCACATAAGAAATTATACTTAAGGCTTGCAAGTTTTGGCCCTAAGTTTATTCCCAGGTATAGCAACTTACTTTAGGGTCCCAGCGAGGGTGAATGAAGTAGACTGACAAAAGAATTTGCAGGAAGCGCTGATAAAGTTCGAAGGCAGAAGCTGCTTTCTAACCTGTTGAGCTGAATAGAACCTGCGTTCTTAGGCTTAAGATACAGGGCAAAATCAGATTGTTCTGATATTTCCTTTTGTTTATTCTTATATCTCTGTAGATTATTGTTCTGATATTTCCTTTTGTTTGTCTGTATCTCTTAGCGATTTTTTATGTATGCTCTTATTTATACAATACATATTTTTGTCATCTTTTATTGTCTGCTATAACTGTGATTTCAGAGCATTTGACCACACAGGCAGGCCTCTTCCAAGGAAGTGGGGGGAGATTTTCAAGGCATAACCAGACAAGGGTATGATTCTTCTAGCTGGCAAAACACCCTCTGCTAAGAGCTGGCAACATCTAGATCAGGGGTGGGCCAAGCTGTGAAGAGCTGCATGGGTAGTCCCGCCGCTTGACAGGTGCCCTGCCCCTGGTCACCATCTTGGGACCAGAAGTCCCGCCCCTTGCTTCTGACCACCTCCGATGGCAGGCTGTTCCAGACCTTGGGGGCTTGAACAGTGAAAAAATTCTTCCTTATGTCCAGCCTAAAACAGTCTTGCAGTAGTTTATAACCATTCAACCTTGTCATCCCTTGGGGCGCTCTGGTGAACAAACGTTCCCCCAGGTACTGGTGGTCTCCTATTAACTACTTAACTTCATGCAAGCAAAGCATGTCAACGTGTCCTTCCAGCACTGCTGCATGTACCAGGCATGTCATTTTTAAGTGTTTTTGTTCAAATGGAATGTCCTAGGGTGGCAATTCAAATTATATGACTGGCTTGCAGAACACAACTGGGATGATGTGGATGAATATTACCAAGTTCTGGTGTAGCGAATGCTTGCAAACAAGAACTGGTTGGAAAATACCACCAAAAATAAAACTTAACAAAAAACAGAAAACTTTTGTTACAAATTGTCATGATTTTTCCCTTCATTTTTTTAGGGGGCTGGACTTGATGATCGTCCAAGGTCCCTTGCAGCCCTAATGTCTATGAAATGTCTATGAAATCACTGCCATACCAAAAGCAAGAAGAAAGGTAACTAAGGCTGTGTCTACACAAGACAATACTGCATAGTAGCATTGGGGGGCGCTAACCGTCACATGATGCCACTGCACAGTAGTCACAAGTTACCATGCAGTAGCTCATTGCTACTACACAGTAGTGTCAGAAAAAAAAACATAGAGATATTATTGTGCAGTAATGCCGGTTACTGCACCATCATTTAGTATTTAGTTATGTAAGTACTTAATGACTGCTCAAAAACAACTGCACAGTCCACCACTTGTGTAGACACGGCCTAAGAGAATCAAACTCTGACACTTAAACAGTAATTGTGTTGTTGCAACAACAAGGCACAAGTGGGAGAACAAAAAGCTAACTGGTATAATGGAGGCTTTCTTACCTTTTGCATCTCATGATATTCATTTTCTTTGTCAAATAGACCCAAGTAACATGCACACAACATTATTATATAATTTTAATTTGGAATAGCCAAATACCTCTGGGAACTTTTACAAATGCTCTGAGTGCGGATGACAGCTCTTTAATTAGAACAGCTCTGAGAGATGCTCTAATTAAAGCACTGCAGTATCTTGTGTATCAGCATCCCCATGCTCAAAAATGGTTGTGGGGGCACTTGAATTAAAGCTCATTCAAGAAGCTCATTTTTAAGCACGGGGACACTGATACATGAGATGCAGGCTGCTGGCATGCAATAACTACCATGCTCCAGCTAACTCGATTAATAGTATCTGCTCCAACATGCTGGAATTCCAGTGTGTCAAACCAGCCTCCATGCTTGTGTACAGGCACCCTTTTTGTCCTGGCCCCTAGGGCAGGGGCAGACAAAATATGGCCCATGGGCTGGATCCAACCCACCAAGCCATGGGGCCCCTAAAAATTTTAGAAAATTAGTATTTCTCTGCTCCTGCCTACCTGCCTGTCCCCAGTAGGACCCAGTTTCAGCAGTTGGTGTGTGCTCTTCCTGAATGGAATGAAAAGTAAAAAAGCCAGAGGCTGGGCTGGTATGCATACAAAATAGGCAGTCAGTGAAGATGTAGAGTCAATGGCTGAGAGACTGGCTGGGCAGGTGGAGAGAGAAGGAGGATGAATAGTGGAGAAGTACCTGAGAAGTCAGGTGTCAGGCAGGTTATAATGTGTCATAAATCCAATGTCTAAATTTAGTCCATGATTTTTAGTATCTGAGAAGTTGATGAAGTGGAGTTCATAGGCTTGTCTCTGGGAAGTGTTTTGTGAGTTTCCTATGAGGATCAGGACTGAGAGATTGGAGAGAGAGTGGTTTTCTTGTGAGAAATGTGCCCCCACAGGTAATTGGGTATTCCTGTCTTTGACAGATTTCCGGTGTGCATTCATTCTGGTGCGCAGTTGTTCTTTGGTCTCTCCTACGTATTTTCCATCGAGGCATTTGGTGCATTGGATGAGATATATTACATTTCTGGAGGTGCAGCTGTAAGATCTGGGAATGCTGATGGCTCTGTTGTAGGGTGTAGTAATTGTAGGGGTGGTGGAGATTTTGCATTTCTTGTCATTGCATAGTCTGGATCCATTTGGTGTGTTCTGGGCCTGAAGAAGTTTGCTTCTGGTGATGAGATTAGCGAGGTTCGGTGCTTGTTTCAAAACTAGGATGGGTGGCTCTGGGAAGATCTCTTTAAGAATAGGGTTCTTTCTAGTATGGGTTACAATTATTTGAGGATTTTCTGTACGGGTTTGAGGGAGGGGTGATATCATAACAAGCAGTGTGTGATTTGTGGGGGGGGTTTCTTCTGTACTGCAGCAGTTCTTCACGTGGTATCTGGGTGGCTCTTTCAAACATGTGATCTATCTCTCTGGAGGAGTGTCCTTGTTGGGTGAAAGCCTTTTTAAGATTGGTGAGGTGGCAATCCCAGGTGTTCTCTTCAGTGTAAATTCAGTGGTATCTGAGGGCTTGGCTGTATATTACAGCTTTTTTGGTGTGTTTAGGGTGATTGCTGGTTCTGTGCAAATATGTATGTTGGTCTGTGGGTTATTTGTATAACATGGTCTGTATTTTATCATTCTGGATACTGATCATCATGTCGAAAAAGAAGATGTGGGTGCTGGAGTACTCTAGAGAAAGTCAGATGGAGGGATGGTGATTGCTGAATTTCTGATGGAACTCAATCAGAGATTGCAGGTGTTTAGTCCAAATGATGAAGATGTCATCGATATATCTTAAGTACAACAAGGGTTTGATGGTGCAATTCTTGAGGAAGTCTTCTTTCAGGTGACTCATAAAAAGGTTGGTATACTGTGGGGCCATTTTTGTGCCCATAGCTGTTCCCATTGTCCAAAGGACGTGTTCGTTATTAAAAGTGAAATTGTTGTGTGTGAGGATGAAGTGTATAAAGTCAGTAATATCTTTGGGTCTGTATTCTGAGTTGTAATCAGCAGGTCACCTGTCAAGGGGCAGGGCCACAATTGCGGCCCTCAACAGCTCACCAAAACTCATTAAGTGGCCCTCCAGCTGAAATAATTGCCCTCCCCGGCTTAGAGCATTAGGCCCTTTAGGTTGCATTCCACCAGCATCTCGGGGTGCCTCACTGGGAAGCGTGCTACCCTTAGCTGGTGCTTGTCTGCTCCAGCTGAGCATGAGCTCAGCCTTACTCCTGAGCTGTCACAGAGAAGAGACAGAAAAGGCTCTGTCTCCATCCTCCATGACTGGACAAGGGAATTGACCCTCTCTGCCATGAAGATGGCCCCCCTCCAAACTTGTGGACATAGGTCTGGGTGGGGCCAGGCCCTATCCATGTGGCAGAGAGGCTCAATTCCCTCCCAAAGCTGCAGCCAGGAGCTTGGGGCTATCCTGCTTTTCACCACGCTGGGAACTGTGGCTGGGGGGCAGAGGGGTGGGTGTGTGGAAACAGAGCCTCTCCACTGGGCAGAGATACCTATGCAGCCCTCAACAGCTTGCCAAAACTCAGTAAGTGGTCCTCTGAAATAATTGCCCACCCCTGGTTTGGGACCTGGCCTACTCTGGCATGGGCTGGGGGCATGGGGATCGACTGGCAGTAGCCAGTGTGCTTACTGGTGCATTCCTGTCCTGAACCTGAGGGAGGGCAGTCTCTCCAGATATGTCCTGGATGACTTACAAATTGCTGGCATTGTGCTTACAGTTCATGCCCCATAGCAGGAACAGCCTCCCACCATAGTTACCACCACAGAGTAGGGGAAGAGGGAGGGAGGATGTGTGTACAGGCTGTGTCTGCTGGGAAAGAAACCAGCACAGCCATGAAGATATCATAAGTGGGAGTGAAGATTTTGAGCTGCTAGAGTGGGGTGGGGGGGAAGGGACGAGCTACACAAGCAGGCTGGGAGTGTGGGGAACATATGAGGTGCATTTGGAGCCTCGACCTAGAGAGGGTATGTGCGCAGGAAGTGCACAAGGAGCTCAGTGTGAATATGTACAGAAAGTGCAAAATTTCATTTTTTTCCAATAAACATCCCTTGCTAATGTGCAAGTTGCAAACTAGAGTGCAAACAGCAAAACATGGTACAAACTACAAAACAAAACCATGGCCTAGATAGTGAGCTGGCTACCACCTCCCCTGGTGCCTGAGTTCTGTGGCACGCGCACTGTGCCTTACCCAGCCTGGCATGGGGCCTCCTTGGAACTTAAGGGGTGCATCTCCATGGTGGGCTGTTCTGACTGTACCATTGGGTAGTTGAGTCAGGTCATCATCAAAGCTTAGCTGCCATGTTTTGATGGGTCTCCCTCCCTGTTGGGGTGCAACAGGAATGCTAGTAGTGTTCCCTGCCTCCCCTGGAAAGGGAAAGGCTGCCCCTTCTGTACATGTCAGAGAACCACACTCCTTGCTTGCCATCCTGTTACCCTGTGGGGCAGGGGGAGGGGTGGCAGCATCACGAGAGCCCTGGTAGCAGTAATGTGGGGAGGCATGCACACAGTGCACCCATGGGGCATCCCTATAGCCCCAGTGACCACCTGGTATCAATTGTTGGCCAAGGATGGAAGAGGGGAAATGGGGGCCACATGGCCAGTCTCCAAAGTAACTTAAGTCAGATGAAGACTGGGGCCAAGGCCTGTGGTTGGGGAGTATGGGCAGGGAGGTGGGAAAGCAGGACTGGAGGGAATAAGCCAGCCTCATTGCCTGGGCAAGGTAGTACTCCTTCATGGCAGTAGCTTGGGGTGTCTTGGGGCCTAGCTAGCCCAGTGTGCAAAGGTGCTCACCCCTAAGCTTGGGCCCCAAGACTCCCCAAGCTAAGAACCCCCACAAACCCCAAGCCCAGCTTCCAGGCCCATCCATCAACAATGAACCAGCCCCAATGCTATGCACTGGACTATATGGCAAGAAGCCTATGCCCCGGTCCCTTACACTGGCACCCTCCTTGATTGCCACTCTAATCCCATTCATGCGCCCAATCTGCTACCTGTCCCCTCCTTATCTGTCACACACACTTCCCATACTTCCATTCCAGGCTAGAAAATCAGTTGTGTTATCAAAGAACGAAATCAGGTTTTCCTGGAATGGCTTATGCGTGGCCATTTCATGTTGTATTTTCCATTAACTCCAAGTCTTTAATTATTCTTTCCTTCAAAAATTGTTCTAAAATCTTGCATATTGAGGCCAGACCACCGGACCACTTCTTAATTTCTAGGCAACATATTTGTTATTCTTGATATATGCATTACCACCTCTCACTTGATAGATTCCTTAGACTTTTAATTTAATGCCCCAGTTCTTGCAAATATAACAAAAGGAGATTACCTGGTTCTCCTCACCCTAACCCACATGCATTAAGTCCTTGGAGGTTTACTTCTGCTATTCCCATATCTATTAACCACCCTGTCTGTAAATCACTCATGTTAGAGTGAATGCTTGTAAACAGATTTGAGATCCTGGAATAGGAAGTTGTCCCAGCCGCCAATGGGAGGGTTCACGATTGAGAGAGTGGTTGGAAGTAAAAAGATAAGAAAAATTTATTGACTTAACAAACACATAGCTACACATAGTATAACAAGACAATGACAGACAATAACAATCCGCGTTGGCAACTTATCGGCAGTCCCCTCTGATCCCTGATGTACAACAAGTTCCTCTTCTATAAAGCTCAGTGAAGTCAGGCGTTCCTGATCTGCACTGTCTGAGGGGTACCAGAAAGGACCCTGGTATTCAGTTCTCAGGCTCCTCGAGATCCACAGGCCCAGCGAATCCAGGTCAGCAGCTAATCTTTAAATTAGTACATTCTTTCACAATGCTGCATCTTCCTTCTGCTGATTTCCGGATGTGCTAGCCAATTTATAACTTCTGAGCTACGCTGTTGACTCACAGCCACTCACACTCTCGCACTATGAACTTTTCTTATGACTGCTCAATAGCAGTACAAGCCTTTGCATTTTTCTGATAAGGTTAATTTTAACTGCATCACTACATACAAGGCCTTACTACTTTCAAGGCCTCACTAATCTTACAAGGCCTCACTAATCTTTTACTTTAATTAAGCTCTTAGCAGCAACATACAGATCACAATGCATAAACAAACAAGAAACACCTGGTCTAATCCTAACAGAGGGTTCAGCAAGTACCTACATCACATAGACAACTCTCAGCTATCACAGAACTACACAGTATTATCATCATAAGACAACAGAAGAAGTCATACATATAGCCTCAGACACTCCTGCTTTCAGTAAAAGGTAGCAGAAGATTATGGTTTGCAGAACCTCGAGAGAGAGCTTGGTTATTAATTTGTCAGGGGCTGAAGCCATCTGCATGATTAAATGAACATCCAAGATTTGATCTTGAATGTTAAGATAGATTTGTGACATGTCAATGAATACAAGTTGGATCATTCAAATTTTATTTGGTCTTTCTATGAGACAGTAATGGAAATGTGAAGAGTAGTCATCTGTTTTAGATCAGGACTTTACTAAGAACAGGATTTTATTTAAAATGTTGTCATTAGCCATGCATGTTAAGGGCCAAAGAATTATCTGACTGACATCCCTCTTGAGTTTCACTGACAGTTTTAGTCATGTAGCCCCAGATATGACATTTGTAGAGAAACAGCAACCACAAAAACTACTATAATAATTATTAAATATATAATAATATTATTACTTATGTTCCCTTACTACACAAGAGCTCTGGTCAAGGAACAGAACCCTCACTTGTGCCAGATCATGTACGAAGTCAGAAGAAGACAGGCTTGGAATAGAGATCTCCGAGTGGACAGAAATGGCAGTTAAAACTGTATTTGGGAATGAGGCTACCCAGAGGTAATGTATAGAGGAAGAAGAAATGGGAACCCAGGACAGAGGTCTACGGTATTCCTGCAGAGTCAAAGGGGAATAAGGAAGATCTTCCAAAGAAACAATTGAGACAAAGAAGAAGTGGAAGAAGACAAAGTCACAAAAGCTACGAGAGGAAAAATGCCAAGAGCATGATTAATGCTGTGAAAGGGGGATAACTGGTAAAGGAGGATTAGGATTACTTATTCTGAATTCTGGCTACAAAGAGGTCATTAAAGGTTTGTTCCACAGGAATGCCAGGGATGAAAATGAACAGGGTCTGGGATGGAAACAGAGAAGAGGAACTCCAGAAAACAACTGCACATAAGTCACTCAATTAATTTGGCAATGGAAAGAGAAAAGGGTGATGCAACACAGCTAGAGAAGTGAATGAAGTCAGTGAACATTTTTTCAAGATTGGAGAGAAGTATTGTTTGTGTTTCTAAGTACCAGATTTTTGAGAAACCCTGACAAATTAAATAAGTTTTTGCCAGATCATGAATTCTCAAATGCCTTGGCTTCCTCCAAGAATTTTAAGCCAACTCTAAGATTTAGAGCTATGGTAACAGATGAGCTTCTCCCCATAACCTATGGGTCAGATTCTTGCCCAGCAAAGTTTGCTTCAATTCTTTTTTCCCCAATCTTCAAGGAGATAAGCAAGTAAGAAGCAAATGATTCCATGCTTTGAAAAAAGGGTAGTGGTGAGACTTGTGTTACCCAAAATCCTTATGTAACCTTTTTTCAGATTTGTGAATTGCAAACAGCTTCTAAATGTCGTGGTCCAGCAGGGTTTCCAGCCTAGTACATAGAGTAAGGAGCGAGACCAAGAATTGCAGGGGGTGGGCTCAGAAGCCAAGAATCAGGAACCAGATACTAAGCCAGAGGATTAACCAGAATCAAGGGTCAGGAAGCAAGCTGAGGCCAAGATGAAATCTAAAGTCTGAGGGGCTGGATGCACAACCAAGGATGCCAAGACAGAATCCAGAGAAGCTGCCAGGACAGGAGCTACTTAAAGCCTGAAGATCAGTGCAGCTAAGGTCAGGTGCTGGAGGAGTTCCTTAAAAACACACCCAGGACCAATCAGTGGGAAGGGCTCAGCTGGCCCTGGTTTAGGTTCAGCTATCCCAGTTAATCAGGCTGTAAGGCAGGAGCTTCACTTAGCCTATCCCTACAGGCCAGGACTCAGCTGGCCCTGGTTAGTTCATGAGGTTCAGCTGAACCAGTTAATTAGGCTGTAGGGTATGTACCTTACTTAGCCTTATCCCTACATTAAATCTGTCAATTTTGTGCTATGGAAAGTGGCAGAAATTCAATCCCAGGAAGTCTCAAAGAATGCTGCTCTATAAACCTGTTTGGTTTTGGTAAATGGTGTGTTGTTTTGATCTCCTCAAAGTCATAAACAATATATGTGAATGCCACAGTTGCCAAAGGATGCATGTCCTTGTTTGTAATATTTCATCTACCAACAGAATGTAATCCTGCTGCTGATCAGTAGTTTACATTGCATTGCTTGTGTGATTTATTGTGCATGATTGGGAATGTTCTAAACTAGTTTGAACAGTACTTGAAGCAAACAATCAATAATTTGCTGACAGTATTATACTCCACAGGGGGCAGGTGTTGGCTGTGATTTATGACTCTATATATTGCCTGCTGGAGAGTTTTATGAAACATTAAGGATAGCCAAATATCCAGGCTTGGGCTTTGGCAGGCTTTAAAGGGGAGGGAGTTCCAAAGCTGAGGAGCAACTACCAAGAATTACTTCCCACATATATTTGCCACATGAACTTGGTTAGTACCATCTGATCTTGGGGATCATGACAGGGCATAAGAGAGAAGGTAGTCCCTTAGGTACATACAGCTTAGCCCACTTAAGTCCTTGTAGGTCAAAACCAGCAAGCTGAATTGCCCCGGAAAGCAACTGGGAGCCCATGCAGACTCTGGAATACTCAAATTATGTGCTTCTGGTGATACACTTTTATCGGAAGGTAGGCTGCCACATTATGCACCAGCTGCACCTTCTGAGTAATTATCAAGGGCAGCCTCATGTAGAGTTGTGAAAGTATGGATGATGATGGCCAGAGTCAAACCTAACCAAAGGGTAACAGCCTTCTCACCAGTGAGGCACTCCTAGCCACTGCTGCCAGCTGATGATCCAGGTGCAGCAGATGATCCAGGTGCAGCAGATGATCTAGGACAGGCAGTTATTTTGGGCGGGCCATTTACTGAGGTTTGGCAATTTTTTAGGGGTCCCGCGGGACAGATAGAATGGCCTGGCAGGCCACATTTTGTCCACCCCTGATCTAGCAGCACCCCAAAGCTGTGAACCTAAGTGACAATGGGAAGCTGACTCCCACATCAGTGATGGTCCCACCCATCACTACTGTCCTGCCTGAATTCAGCTTCAGTTGGTTCATTTGCATTGAATCCCTCACTGTTGCCAGGCATTGGCAAAATACTAAAACTGCGGAGCCCAGTCTAGATGAGAGACAGAAAGCTGAGCATCATCTGTATACTAATGGCACCTCAGCCTGAACATCTGAATATTTTCACCCAGTGGCCTCATATACAGATTAAACAAGAGTGATGATAAGATGGAGCCCTATAGGACCCCACAGGCAAAGTCCTAAGGGGATGACAAACACTCACTCATCACCATCCTGTGGAACTTCCCTACCAGGAAAGAACAGAATCAGTGTAGAGAAGTCTGGTGAATCCAGATCACAGAAACACTTTATCAGCACCTTATGGTCATCTGTATCAAAGGCTGCTGACCCAAGAAAATTCAGCTTGCTGCCCTCCCAAAGGGAGGCACTGACAACCCCTACCAGCAATAGCCCCAGTCTCCCCCAGCTGGCTCTTACAAGACAAGATAGGAACAGGTCCAGTTCACAGTTCATCATCCACAATCCCCCAAACACATCCTCTGCATCAGTAGATGACAGCAACCAAACTAATCCACATAAACTGGACAAGACCAAGCCTCTCCAACCCTGACTCTGCAGCAAAAGTGGCAATTCCTAAGTTGTGCCAGATGGAGACCATTTTGTCTGTAAACTAGGTGGCAAATTCATCACAGCAGACTGCAGGAGACTCAGTTTCTGGGCACACACAACCAAGATTAACCAGGCCATTCATCACCTGTAAGAGCTCTGTCAGCTGGCATTTTACCAATTCAATATCAGTGGAGAAAAGAAGCTTCTTTGTTACCCACTGCCACACTTTGGTCTTGTAAGAACAACCCATGTCACAATCAGTCAGATTTGACACAGGTCAAGAGTCACGGCACTTCAGCTGCCCTCCTCCCCATCCGCCCACCTCCACTTCAGCTCCCCCTGGTACCTGGGAGATCTGTACTACTGCTGTGATGGGAGTGGACTCCTGAGTGCCATTGTGTACAGGTCAGTATACTATTCCACAAATTGACCAGGCCATTAAGGTAAGCATGAATATCCCCCGGAGTGTTCTGGAATCCCACTGGCTCCCATAAGTCTTGGGGGACAGACCAGCTTAGCCTGTACACTTCCCCAAATTGTGTCAGAAAAATCGAGGGCTGCACCTGAACTTGAGAAATACCAAGAATGCAATGATGTACTGACTGGCAAGATGGTATAAGTGAAGAGAAGAGCCTTCTTTCTTGCCTTTAAATCTTTGAATGTTTGTTCCATGCCAGTGTGATCTACATTCTGGGCACATCTCTTGGTCCTGAGCTGACACAGGAAAAAAACTAAATTAGAACAAATTTTAATCAACTTGAAAAAAATTACCAGATTATGGTCAAATCTTTCAAAGGCTTGCTGATTATGATTTTCTGACACTGAAGATAAAACACAAGTGTTCTTTATTGAGACTTAACCAAAAGGCTAAAGCTACTGCTGATCTTTGGTAGCTTGAATCTGTCCTGGAGCTTGAGTCCTGAGGCAAACCTGATCTACAGTCAACTGGCAGAGAACATCCCAAGATGAGAGCCCAAGGGTGGTCCCTGCCAGCTGATGATAAACTGATCAGGACAGCGCTGGAGTTCGAGTTCCACAGCTGTTGCGATCCCCTGTGAGCTGAAAGGGACCGCCCTGGGATTCAAGCCCTAGAGCTGTCCCTGTCAGCCAACAACTGGCTGACCGGGATGGCCCCGGGGTTTGAGCCCCAGGCCCCGAGTCCTGGGGCAGCTGTGATCTGACATTAGCTGGCAGGAACTTCCCTGAGATTTGAGCCTTGAATTGGTCTCTGCCAGCAAATAATCTGCTGACAGCTCTAGACTTCAAGCTCCAGGGCCACTCCCGTCTACTGTTGGTCAGCAGGGATGGCTCCAGGGCTCAAGTCCCAGGGTCATCCCCCCTAGCTGACATTCAGCTGATCAGGAACCACTCTGGGGTTCAAGCCTTTGGTAAGTTATGGTGCCATACAAATGAACCACAAAGATACTATATATTTTTGAGTAATATCTTTGTGGCTGGTTTGTGATTTCTCTGGTGCCATAAATTCTATGAATGCGTGGCCAGTTGCTATTTCTGGCATGATTAAAACTTTATTTGCACCAGAAACATAACATGTGCCAGATTTTGAATACTGGAATTTTGGAGGTGAAAAAAGGAGGCCTAAGATCCTTTTCTGCCTCTCTTAATTTTGGGGGAAATGGGCTAAATTGGTCCCTATTACAAGTTAGTGTTTCCAAAAGGTCAGTCTACACAACACTCCCTCTTTGCAACTATATTCTGACACTGGAGAAAGGGTATGGATGGCACAGAGCCAACAGTACTAATGATGCTGTTCTTTATGTTTTATTAGTGCTTTTTCCCATGCCCCATCCTGGTTTTTGCCAAGCCAACCCACTCTGAATTTAAGCTGCATGCAAAAGAAAATAAACATTTGGAGGGAAAACCCTCCTTAAAGCCATTCCTTCCTAAGTTCTGGCTGTCACATCAATGCATACACTCTAGTACACAAGCTGGGCTTAAAGATTTAAGCCAATATTTTCAAAACTGTTAAGTATGAGTCATTGATTTTCAAGTTTCCAGCTGTAGCCCATTTAAAACAGTATAGGACATCTGTCCTCTAAATATCAGTTATCTTTAAGGTGGCTCATGTGGGTACCCAAATGCTGGATGTCCAAAATCGCCGGTCAGTTTGTGAAATTAGACAGTAGCTCTTAAAATCTTTCTAAGAATAAAAGGTAACGAACAGGAAAGTTAGATCCTCTGTAAAATGAATGGTCAGACAGTGTTTATTTCAAGAGAAATAACTTTTGGCTCTTTTTGGCTCTGGTATATTTTAAATGCACAGAGATGAAACTTATACCATCTTTTTATAGAGCTTAGCATTAAAGGACACAAAACACACTATTGGCTTATGTTCATTATTGTTTCTTCTCTTAATTTGCTCCTTTTTTTTTTTATAAGGCAGACAGAAATAGCAAAAGCTGCTATTGTACAACAGAAGAGATTTCCAGACTACTGTGGGAGTAGTTTTATGAGCATTATCTTTATTTTGAGCATTATCTTTACTTTGTGAGCTACAATGATCCCATTTCTGAATGTTGCAGATGGTTTAAAAGAGGATGCAAAAATTTCAAGTGTGGACCATTATGAAAAATACAGCTGGTTAAGAAGTGTTTTCCTTAATTGCTGTCAAGTTAATGAGCTAGTTTATGAGCTCAGACACAAGGGTTAAGTGCAGACAGACAAAAAGCCCGAGGCTGAATTGATTCAATCTTTGCAGGTTAATCTAAGCTGCGTAGATTGAACCGATAAGCAAGCAAACAGACATTTGCTTGTGATTGCAGAAAGCCAGCCACATGCCTGCAGTCACCCAGGCCAAAAGCCAGGGGGCACTAGAGCATGCCTCCCTGCTGGTCTGGACCAGACAGCTTGGGCCAACGCTAGCCTGCCCACCCTGCAAGTGGGGGGCAAATGTTGTGGGGGAGGTACAAAGCTAAAGGATTGTGAGTTAACCTGAATCAGTGCGGGGGGGGGGGTGGAATCTGGGACAGAAGTTCAATAAACCAATTTAACCTAACTCTAATACTACATCCCATCCAGGTTTATCTTAAACCAGTTTTAGTCATTTTGAAAGCGGGTTATGTGCACTTGTCTTGTGTTGTGTTATAGATTTGAACTGGTTTCCAATCATTATACCAGTTTACGTGTAATTTCTGTCCCTAGCCATAAGAGCTTCTATCACTTATAAAAATGCTTTATCCTAGCTGTTGTGTATACTGTTATTTTTATTATCCCTTAAATATTTCCTTCTTTTTGAATCATAAAACCATCAGGTTCAATGCCTGGTGACAGTTGGTCCCACATGTCACTTCTCAATGGTTTATAAATTTACTCTAACTTTACTTTACTTTAACATTTTCAGCCTTTCTTGTATCATGAGAAAAACACCAGAAACACAGAATTTTAAACATAGGGTTTGGGATCTATTCATCCTTTGTGGTGTACAATTAGTATTATTATTTTCCCATGCCATCCCACTCTGACAAATATTGAAGTATGATCCTGGCAACAAAAGAATTGCAACATCATGAGAAGACTTGGTGCAAATAGAATCTGAATATACACATAATCTAGTATTTAAAAGATTTGCAAGCTGTATGGACAAAATCATAAAAATCCACAGATTTCACTCTCAAATGGTGTTCCTAGTGGGGGGACTGTGTTCTGTAGGAAAGGGAATATAAATGAGGTTGTTTCTCTCTTGTTTTTAAGCAGCAATAGTATTCTTTCTACATTATATAAAACAAACCAGAATAATCTGGAAAAGAGTATTTTCTGCCACCACTTAAGTTTTTTTAAAGTATGTTTCTAAACTAAAAGCCATTTTAGGACTCATATTCAATGAAGAAAATGCTGGATAAAACTATAAGTGCTATATAATTGCCTCTAATTCAATATTTTTGTTGGAGTTTAACATATTATTAGCAGCATTTTAATTATAATTGCTGTATATGAATATACCAGAGAAATTAGATACTTTATAGTAGTATTAAGGTTCTTGAAGTTAAATCATGCCAATGCAGATGTTCCTAATTACCTTAAAAGCACAAATACTTACATAAACCAGTTGGTTCCAGCTCCAGAATAATTCAATTAAAGGAATGCTTATAATTTAGCTGCATGGATGATAGCAAAAGCTAGCTAGTTTGTGAAACTGTAAAGAAATAACAATACAGACAGTCTGAGTCAGACAAGAAGCTAGCGCTTATTTTGGCCAGCCAAGAGACTGCCTATGTAATTTGCCTGAGACAGGTATAAAGAGTTACCTAAAGAAGTTAATACTGTGATGTGAAATAAGACTACATTTTTCAAGAAAAGCATTAATTAGTTTTCACTTTCCATCTGTGACAACACCTGGACAAATACTGATTAAAGTTTCTTACCTACAACCAGCCAAAAGAGAATTAAGCTCCACCCTTACTTTATGTTAATGATACAGAGATGTAATAGAAAACATGATATAGTATGTCTCATTAGAACAATATGCAAACTTAAATACACAAGATGTCAATGCACACACCAATCCCATCAACCAATGATGGTTTCGGTAGTAAGCCTCTCATACAAAATTCTCTGTAATTGCTAACACATTGTATAACTCTAGTATTCATTAATTGTAAGGTCAGTGCACCAATTCATCCTCTGAATGCTCTATAGGAAAGATAAACTCCTGTTCACAAATGTTGATCAGAAATATATCTCCCCTCGCCCCCTTGATAAGGAATACACACACACACACACACACACACACACACAGATAGATAGATATAGATATATATTCCTTTTTTTATTAGTAAATCCCTTACACACCTATGAAAATGAGGAGTAAAAGCCTCTTTTTTACACCTGGCATTAGATTGTGTCTAATTAAATATGCATTTCTGATTTTTTGTTATTTAACCTAAGCCTCATGAGAACACTAAATAAAGCAACAAAAATAAAAAACTACTATAAATTGACTTAATCTATTTAAAGTGTGAAAATCAGCTTCATTAACTGTACCTTGTGTCACCTGTTGAATTGCCAACATCATTCCAGAAATGGCATCAGGAATCAAATTTTCCTTTAAATTGTAGTTGGTTGCCCACTCCAAAATAGGAAACCTTCTTAGGCACCACAGCTTGATATCTTCGCAACGAAGAGCATGGATCTTCCAGCACACTGCACTTTTCTTTTTCCTTTTTACCCCTGTCATGCTTTAGCCCACCAAACGTTTCTCCTTCAGAAAAAATTACAGCTGCAGAATCACCCTGATCAATGTCAGTCTCCAGGTTTCTTCTGAGAGTTTAGAGTTTCAAAGCTATAGGGAAAGAGATTAACACAATCACTTAGATTTCTGAAGCTGTCCTCTTATTATATTCAACAAAAATATTTCCTAAATGTGTTTGCTTTTAGTCAAGTAAATGGTCATGTGAAATGGAGAGCCTGTTTATATAAAATATAACATTTTCTGCACTTGTAAAAAAATGATCTAGTCTTGTTGGTTTATGAATCTCCTTCCAGAAATGTTCCCCTTTATATTCACTGTAGTGCTTATGCTTTTGGACTCAGTCCAACAGTAAAATGAGGTGGTGTTGGGCGGTTGTTCTGTGTGGGCTGGACTATGCTAATATGACCAGGAAGTGCCCAGCTACACAAGTCTCTCCCTGCCAACAACATAGAAAACAGCTTAGATTCTTCTGTGAAGAAAATCTTGCAGTCTCCTATTCAGAGGAATGTATTTGCTATGCATTATTTCCCCAGTATGCATGGAGTTCCCAAACATGTTACATAAGTTTTATTGTAGTTGTTCCTTCTGTCTTCTGTAATGAGATATTTAACTAAAGCGCTTGTTTTAGAAAGAACACTTGTGGTAATTAACTGCAAGTTACCATAAACTACAACTGAAAAAGAGCTGCAAAGTTCTTACAGGTCAACTGAAGTCAGAGATAACGAGCAACGGGCTGTGTAATACAATTCACAATCCCTGGCAGAACTTCAACCTATAACTTAAAAACAAAACAAAACAAAAACAAACCAGAAGACAAACAAAAACTACCTAGATTTTTCTTTTAAACTCGTGATATTTTAAGTCAATCCTATATTTTGGGTTTGACTCAGAATATTCAAACTTTGAGACCAGTAATTCTGATCTTGTGTACAGAAACCTAATGCCTTGGTTTTGCAAATATTTATGCACATGCTGGAAGCTGAATTAAGTAAAATTATTCAATTATGTGTACAAAGCTAAGAGCATGTTTACATGTTAGTAGGATTGGGACCCAAATGTGACCACAATAATATCCTAAATGAAACTATAATTTCTTTTTATAATCCATACTGAGCATATATATCAGCACATCTTCTGTTTGTCCAATTTCTGTTACTATTGTTAAATTGTGCTAAATCTCCGGATTTTGCACCCATTTGGATTTTATAATATATAATCTTTTTGTCTGATCTGAGTCTTAATTTGATGAGTCTTGTTTTGTTGTATGATAGTCTTTCAACTGCAATGTCAGGAGATATCATGGCCAAAATATTACTAGCAATTCTTTATGTGCCAATTAATGTGAGGACATGGTCAAGAAGGGTTACTGCACCTTGTCATGAATCCACAGATGCATCACGAGCAGGTCCAAGGAGGTGATCCTCCCCCTCTGTGCGACACTGGTCAGGCTGCAGTTGGAGTACTGTGTCCAGTTCTGGGCACCGCACTTCAGGAGGGATGTGGACAGCATTGAGAGGGTCCAGAGGAGGGCAACTCACATGGTCAGGGGGCAGCAGGGCAGGCCCTATGAGGAGAGGCTATGGGACCTGAACCTGTTAAGCCTCCACAAGAGAAGGCTGAGAGGGGATCTGGTGGTCATCTATAAGCTTACCAGGGGGGACCAGCGGGGAATGGGAGAGTCCCTGCTCCCCTGAGCACTACTAGGAATAATGGCCATAAGTTGACTGAGAGTAGGTTCAGACTAGACATCAGGAGGCACTACTTCACAGGCCAGCTAGGATCTAGAACCAACTTCCAAGGGAAGTGGTGCTCACTCCTACCCTGGGGGTCTTCAAAAGGAGACTAGATAATCACCTAGCTGAGGTCATTTGACCCCAGCAATCTTTCCTGCCCATGGCAGGGGGTCAGACTTGATGATCTGCTCAGGTCTCTTCCAACCCTACCAAATATTTATGAGCCTGGGAACCAATTGCAAAATACGACCCAGTAAAGGTTTTTAATTTTTTCACTTGAGACATTACACAAGTGCTTTGTAGTTAAATGATCAACACTAGGATATCCTTAGGGGCTTATTTAATGTGCAGTTTTGCAGATTTCTTGGAAACTGAAATCTGGGATTGCCTGCAAAATCTGAGAAATCAGCAAAATCAGCAACAAAAAACGCTTAATAAAAATAAAATGCTGGCTCCTCAGTAGGACCCAGCAGTCCTCAGTGCTGGGAATGGGAAGGTGCTGGCAGGCAGGGTAACATAAATAGCAGCCAGCTATCAAGATGGCAGCTGACCCCTCATCCCTTCTGCCTCCCCCCATGGGGCTTCTCTGCCAATCAGGACTGAGGGGTGAGGCCACTGCAAAATGCCCACAAAATCGTTTCTTTGTCTTGTCGCAATTTAGGTAGGACACTGTATATGCTGTATCAGAACCCTGCAGAAATGAATTTCACTCACACAGCTTCAAATGCTATATCACCTCAACGTTACAGCAACCAATAGTAATAGTAAAAAGAAAAAGGAGAGTGCTTAAATTAAGATCCTCATTTTTATACCAAATATGCAAGGGAAAGATAATTCGGACATTATCTGTCATCTTTCCTACCCCATTTTTGTGCCTTCCATATTTTTCAAAGAAGGTAATAAATGTACAAGGGGCAGGAATGCTATTTCTCTTCAGCACTGTGAATGACTATTTATTAACCATTCTGGTACCCACATATAGACATTGCTTGCAGTTGTTCTGAAGCATAGAAGCCTATTCACACCACAAGTATTTCTGGATCAAGACCTTTATAGCCACTGACTCACCTAAAAAGTCAGCTCAAAGATTCAAAGTAAGCCCTTCCCAATTTGCATATACCAAACAGCAGATAGACATCTGTGAGATACAAGCAGTTGTTGGTAAGTTATGCTTATTCTTGATGTAGCATTCAATACATTTACATATAACATCATTTGCTCAGCCAAAAAAATCCTCTATTATTTGTGGATGTTTTTGCACTCAAGCGCGTGCGCAAGCGTACATGCATGCACACACACACACACACAGGTAGCTACAGATACACATGGAAAGAAGCATCCAAACACAAGTTATCTGCAGTAATATGAGTATATAAATAAAGGAATGTAAAGAGTTATCACAGAAGCAGCTTGTGGTTCACTAGATCCTCATGTACTAGAATCATAAAAATTAGGGTTGGAAGGGACCTCAGGAGGTCATCTAGTGCAACCCCCTGCTCAAAGCAGGACCATCCCTAAGTAGATCATCCCAGCCAAGGCTTTGTCTACCCTTAAAAACCTCCAAGGACAGAGATTCCACAACCTCTCTGCAGCCTGTTTCAAAGCTTTACTATCCTCCTGGTAAGTGTCGGGGAACAGGGCCCCAAAGTCACGGTGGGTCGAGGGTGGCGTTGGAACACGGACAGGTGGGATTTGCGGCGATGAGTGAGTGGTACGGAACACGTATGGTTTCAAATAAGTTGGATTTATTCACTTACGCTTTGGTTGTGTAGGCAGAGCTGCTTTCTTCAGTTACAGCTACAAAAACACAAAAGGTAACGAACAACAAAGGGGTCTGTTGGCCCACGGGGTTCACGAGCAAGCCCTTGTGTTCTACCCCGAAGGATAGGGGCGGCTGCCCACTCGCTAGTCCCAGGGCTGGTCAACAGCTCATTAACAGGATGAACGAATAACGAGAAACAAAACTGTAACTCGTTGAGTTGTCGTGATGCCAGTCCAAGTGGACAACGAAGAGATGGTCGTAGCCAAAGCCGAGATCAAAGCCGGGTGTGACGAGATGAAACCGTAATCAAGTTGAGATGGGTCGAGCAGAATTGTAGTCAGAATCAAAAGTCCAATCCGTCCGGTAACCGTGAGATCAAATCGAAGAACAATCGTAAACCGAATGCACTGAGGGAGGAGACCAGTGGGCTGGTAGGCCCTCCTCGAGAGCAGTCCCTGCCATTGCAGCCTCTGCTTCCAGGTGGTATCTCTCCTGACAGGACAGTCCCTGACAAGTCAGCCTCTGTCTATCAGTTGAGCGGGTCTCCCCCCGAAGGAGGGGTTCACCAACCTTTTGTAGCAGCCCCGTAGCCAATCTGACCTCATGCTGCTGCTGTTACTGAGCATGCGTCTGTGAGGAAAGTAGGTCAGTGATGACTGACAGGTCCCAAGGTCACTCAGGGGGCACGTGCTGGGTGAGCCCTGGAATTTTCCACTCATACCGTTGATATGCGCATGTCAGTTCCAGCTCTTCTGTGTTGTCAGCATACAACCATAAACTTTACCATGACAGTAAAAAAGCATTTCCTAATGTCTAACCCAAACTTCCCTTGCTGCAACTTGAGACCATTGCACTGTGTTCATATGCCACCACTGAGAACCGTCTAGCTCCATCCTCTTTGGAACCACCCTTCAGATAACAGAAGGTTACTATTAAATCCCCTCTCAGTCTTCTCTTCTCCACACTAAATAAGCCCAGTTTCCTCAGCCTCTCCTTGGAAGTCATGTGCTCCAGTCCCCTAACCATTTTTGTTGCCCTCAATTGGAAGCTGTCCAATCTGTCCACGTCCTTTCTGTAGTGGGGGCCCCAAAACTGGACACAATACTCCAGATGTGGCCTCACCAGTGCTGAATAGAGGGAATGAATCACTTCCCTCAATCTGCTGGCAATGCTCCTACCAATGACACCCAGTATGCTGTTAGTCTCCTTTGCAACAAGGGCACACTGTTGGCTCATATTCAGCTCATTATCTACTGTAACCGCCACGTACCTTTCTGCGGAGCTGCTGCTTAGCCAGCCAGTCCCCAGATTGTACCGATGCATGGGATTGTTCTAAGTGCAGGACTTTGCACTTGTCCTTATTGAACTTCATGAGATTTCTTTTGATCCAATCCTCTAGTTTGTCAAAGTCTCTCTAAATCCTAGCCCTACCCTACAGCATATCTACTACTCCCCCCAGCCTCGTGTCATCTTCAAACTTGCTGGGGTGCTCTCCATCCCATCTTCCAGGTTGTTGATAAAGATACTGGACAAAACTGGCCCCAGGACCAACTCCTGGGGCACTCCACTTGATAGGGGGAGGAAGGGGACCTCAGACCGACCACAACCTTTCCATTAGATAATAGGTAAATTTATTGATACACAGTGATAACAGAAAAGAAACAATACAAACAATCAAGAGATTCTATACATCTACCAAATCCTAGGGCTGTCATCAGAGTCAATGTACATCTGGCCAGAATGCAGTCTTTACCCTGAAGCTATCTCTTTGGTGTCAGATGCCAGCAGTCTGGAATTGGGATGCTGAGGCCCATACCCCGCCTCCAGTGGGGTGCATGAGATGGACTGGTCATACGCCCTCGGTTCATGGTGGCCTCGGGGACCCTTCCCAGGGGATGGGGATGGGGATCCCTCTGAGGAAGAAGGATGGGGAGGGACAGGACAAAGGGAGGGACCCAGGTGGGACAGGGAGGGAGCCTTTGTTATTCTCAAGTCTCTGCTTTTGTATTCTCCTTTCCTTACTCTTCATCCATGGCTATCTCTGGTTGGTTGTCCCTCTGTGGTCACATGTCCATGTAGCCTTCTGGGTCTTCTCCTAATTTGTGACCATGTAGCCTTCTGGGTCTTCTCCTAATTTGATCTGTTCCCCAAAATCGGGACTCAGCTTCCCCCTGCTCTGAGGCTTTTTTAGCTGGTGCCAGTTATGTTATGGGCAGTATGGTACATACTCCCTTGGTTCCCAGACTTGTTGGCCTTGCGTTAGACAGCCTGTCTGCCTTCAGAACTGTGAGAAATTTTGTGTGTGAGACTAAAGCTTCTAAGAAATCAATTAACCCCTGCTGCCCATCTTGAATCCTTATAATGTATATATCTATAAGCCAATTCCCCCAAAACAAAACTTTAAATACCAGTTCTAAGCCAACAACTACCCTTGAGCTCAATGATCCAGCCAAGTTTCTATCCACCTTACAGTCCATTCACCCAACATACACTTCCTTAGTTTGCTTGCAAGAATGTTTTGAGAGACATTAGCAAAAGCCTCTGACAACACTCAAAAGCTTTAAGAAATGAAAGTACTGGTTCCTAACAAATAAGCACACAATCTCCTTAATCTTTGGCATCAAGGTGCTTAAACATTACAAGAAATGTTCTTGAGATTTTCCCATATCGCATTTGCAGTCAGTAGCTTTGGACAGCTTGGGTAAGGCCCAATAGGTAGCCAATCTTCTCAGGTAACAAATCAACAAACTGTGCCCATCATCCATCACTAAGAATAAGAGTGTGTATTAGAATTAAAAATTTGAATATACACAGATTTCAAATGACCCAGTAGAGGAAAAGAAATTTCTTTTCACAGAAATTATGAGCATCAGTATTCAGGTGAAACTTAACTAGAAACTGAATTTTATTCCAAAGTTTAATATTAGAGGGACAAAATTAGCAAGATTCACTCTTAAGAAATATTGACCTTTCTAGTAACCCTGTGCACACTACAATATTTATTTGAATAGAGATGATTATGAGAATGACACAAAAATATACCACCCATAATAAATAATCTCTACAAATGTCCAGATACAGGAATGTGGACATCTGGATGAAACAGGTCTGTGTTTAAAACTCAGGCATGGCTAAGAGCAAACACCCGATAATAATATTTGACCAACAAAGAAAGGAGGAGAATTAAAAAAAATCAAATACACATTTTTAAAAAACCACATTACCTCCTAAATTAAGCACAAGAAAAAAAAACACACAAAATAAATTCCATCTTAAATGGTTACTAGTTGTTTAACAAAAAGCAATGCAATTCCTTTATACATCAGACAGTACCATAATGTATAAGAATAATCCATGTTGTGTGGCTCCATCCTTCTTGCCTGAAAGCTCATGGTGCATAAACTGCAGGTGTTACTGTGAGATATGTGAATATACTGAATGTGCACTTGAGAACCTAAACTTACTTTTCTAATCTGATGATGGCAATTAATTAATAGCTTTACCTTACATTCATAATATATTCTGTGCTGGCCAGCCTGGCAGCATTTCTTTTGCCTATACTTGTAGCTAGAGCACTACTCAAACTTTCGTATGCCCTTCTCCCTCTCCCACCCATTGCCAAAAAAACAAAAAGTTGCAAGTCATGGATTCCTTAATATGGAAATTACCTGTGCAGGAAACCATTAGTCTGAGAATGGTTTGCACACCCTAGGAAAAAAAATGGTTTGAATAAATTTGATTTTTGCATATTGCCAGTTTTGGAAAATCTGTATGCAAATTTAAGTTCAACAGATTCATGCTTGGTAAATCTGAAGTCACGGAGATCTGAATGGAGTGTACAGATTGGTTTGTACCTGAGGAACAATACTAGTAACCATGTTGAAAAGTATTTGCTTTTTGTAACTTTTCCCCCCTGAAGACAGTTTGACTTTTACATTTCCAAAACAACCCCCACCAAATATTCATGTATATGAAAACAATCAAATGATAAAAAAACGTAGAAAAAGACAGTTTGCAAAATCAGCTTAATAAGTCACAGCTGGTTTGAGAATGGAAGTCATATTCACACCAAGGCTGATCGAGTACTTTTCTGGTTCAAATAAACCACTTCGTACTGTTTTCACCTAACAGGTTGCAGCACGTTTTAGAACATGCACAAGCTGTGGAATACTTAACAGAAGGAGGAGGAACAGAGCAAAATAAAAGCATGGCAAAACTAGTTGTTTTAAAATAATTAAACATTTGCTGAAAAAAGCATGAAACCATCACAAAAGTTACAGGAAATGGTACTATATTGAACACTGAACTGAACTGTGGAAATTTCAGATCTTTAGACAGTAGAGTAACTGCTGTCAAAACATACGCAATCTTGCATTCCTTTATTTTTGGCATATCTAAATCAAACATAAACCCACGCACTCCAAATTTCCAATACAATAAAAGTACATAAAACCTATGCTTAATACTCTGTCTTTAAAAATGCATCTGGATTAAAACATTTCATACTGTTATATTAACCCTTTCTGGTCTGCTCCTCTGAGACAGATGATGTGGGCAGCCACAAGTAAGTAATTAGGGTTACCGTATTTCCAGGTCCAAAAAAGAGGATGCCTATCATGTGCATGGGAGGGGAGTGGGGGTATATGATAATGGGCAAAGCAGTGACATGCCAATGCACTGATCCTGCTGTTCCCCCTCACTGCCAAGCCACAGCCCCTGCAACCCTGCTACTGCCCCTCACTCGCAAGCCACTTACCCCAGCCCTGCCAGTGCCCCTCACTCCCAAACTGCAGTACCCTGCCGCCCCGGGCCATGACAGTACCTCTCATTCCTGACCCAGAGCCCCTGGCACTGCCAGTACCCTGCAGTCCCAACCCACAGTCCAGCCCCCAACCCAAAGGCCCCTTACTCCCAAGTCACAGCCTCCTGCCCCCCTCCAGCCCTGCTAGAGGGGCCCCACTTGTCCCCATCCTGCCTGGGCTGGAGTGCAGTGGCTCCAATACATGCAGGCAGCACTGAAGCATGCCTGGCCCCAGTGCAGCACCCCTTCCCCTGGGATGAGGCTGCTGCGCCCAGCATCTCCTAGCCACTCAGCCCGTGTGGGCACAGGCACCAGCCCCTGTGCAACCAGCTTGGCCACAGAGTTCCCCACTGCCCTCAAAGGTTCCCCATCCCTTTTCCCCACTGGAGGGGGCAGGCAACTCCCCACCCCCCTGCTCTGTCACACCCCAACCCCTACCCCCCTGCCCTGACCAAATATCCAGGATTTTGCTTTACTCCAGGGGTAGGAGCAGGGGTAGGGTGACAGGAGGCAGCAGGGAGCACCACATGGGTCTGTGCGAGCCTCCGCAGCTGCAGGCAGATATGTCTGTGCTCCCTGTTGCCTCCAATTGCCCTTCCCCTACTCTCAACAGCAAAGCAAAGCAAAATCCAGAACATTTGGTCAGATTTTTAAAAACTCACCCAGTCAGAGATCAGAGGGCTCAAAAAGAGGATATGTACAGGAAAACCTAGATGTATGAGATGTATGATAGCCCTAAAGTAATGTCCTGGGGCTGGGGGGATGCAGAAGACAGAGGGGAACCCTAAGGGAAGCCCTAGGGGTTGGAGAGGGGGGACACCAGGGAATCCTGGGGACAGGAGGGAAGCCCAGAATGGGAGCAGAGGGATTCTTACCTTTCAGTCCTCCAGGCCCCTATTGGCCTGAAGTGCAATTGCTCCAAACTTGAATAAGCACTAACACCCATCAATATTTGTGTGGGTCACAATGTAAGGCGTAACAAGGCCCTATGACAGCGTTCAGGGCTGGTGCCTCTCTTATCTCCCTCCCTCCCATCTCCACTCCTAGTTACGCTACTGCTGGTTGTCCCTCTAAACAGAACAACATTAACTATACAATTAAATAACATAAAGCATTGAAACTAAAGTTTAGTACTGGCAAAGAAAGGCTTACTTAGTATATTTCAAATGCATTCATCAGTGAATGAGTAGAGAGAGCAGAGTCACTGTCAGACTAGCGAGATAGCAAACTACATTCAATTCCAGCATAAATACTGCACAGTGGTATAGAGCCTGCCACTTGACAAAAAATAACTAGAGAAAAACTGCCCCAGCTCTGCTTATTGGCCTTTTAAGCCTGAAAACAGAAGGTAGGGGAAAAAATAAGACGCAGTCACAGCAGACCAAAAATCCAATGATGCAACAACAGTTCCTTGAACTTCTGCTAATGCAGCTGCTGTAACAGTTTCTGGTCTAAGCCAAAACTACATGTTCTTTCCTTTCACGCTGCATGAAAGGAAAGAACAAGTGAGGCAGGGCAGAAGGGCAAATGCCATCTGCCCTTCTCAAAAGTGAGGTTTGCTCCATTTGCCCCCTGTCTTATAGCCACTATGCAATAAACAAAACAAAATTATGTCATTTGCATCCATCAGGTAAGAAATTGCTGTCTACACAAGCAAAAAGGAAAAAAAACTCTAAAATAATTATCCTTTCTTTGATCTAAATCATCCCAATTTAAAAAACATTTTCATTATGAACCACAGGTCCATACCTTCAGGTGTGTTTGATTTCCTTGAAAAACTAAGCATTCACAAATGCCCTGGACTCCTATTTGGTAGAAGCCCTTGATTTTTTTGTGATAGAAAAAGAGGGGTGTGAACAACACGCATTTATTGGAAACTGTATACCAGAGCCTTACAGTAAGCCCTAATGACGGACAGGGGTAGAGCACTCCAACACACCTCGACTGAACAAACCAAAACATTTGTAGCAGCGACTCTAACTTTTCCGAGAGACACATTCTTAAGTAACCTGCACAGTAAGCTGTGGGGGCACAGAAATAATTCTGCATATCAAAGAGATCAGATGTCCTGCACTGGGTTTGAAACAGACTTTCCAGTTCAGATAAACCTGCATTTTCTGTTGTGTAACAATAATACTTGCTGGTGAGGTGAAAGAAATACTCCTGGGAAGCCTAACTCTTTGAAACAGGCTGATCTACCCACAACGGATTTTAGGAAGAGAGTCCCAAAGCCAGTTATTTGGGCTTGCCATTTTGATTAACTGTTCTTCAAACCTAAATATTCTGTATCTAGAGTGGCAGAAATCCTAGCCTGTGCTCTGGATATTGCTGCTGTGAGATTGCTAGGAGTCAAGGGAAGGCAGGGTATATTTGTGCCTATGGTTAGAGACAGAAGTTACACATAAACCGGTTTAAGTGATCAGAAACTGGATTAAACCTGCAAAAGAATAAAAGTTCAGTGCACTTAAACCACATACAAAATGACTGAAACTAGTTTAAGATAAACCTGGTTGGATGCAGTATCAGGCTTAACTGATTTAGGTAAAACGGGTTTATGTCCCAGACCCCTTCTCAATTCAAGTTAACACTCAGTCCCCCACCATTCCAGGATGCTTTGCAGCCCTGGGCTGTGATCTCTGCTCCAGTGGAGCAGAGTAGGTCCCACCCCTCTGCTCCTTAGCTGGAGCTCTATCACTGCTCTGTTTGGCTGAGTAGGGGGTGGGGATGGAAAACCTAGCTCTAAACCCCAGCCAGGGTCTACCTGGTGAGGGGGAGCAGTCACTCAGTCTTTTCCCCTGCTCCACGCTTGAGCGGAGGGTCAGCAGGTATGGCTAGATGCCAGCCAGGCCAGCAGGCTGAGGCAGAGGGGAGGGAGAGGAGTTTAAACCCCCTCCCAGCCTAGAAGGGACCTCAGCTGAGGTCTGGCAGAGGTGAAACAGCTCCTGCCTGGCTTTTTCCCCGCTCGAGTGGAGGGGTGGGGAGGCCGTGGCCAGATGCAGGCCAGGCCGGCAGGCTAAGGAGGACGGTGGGGAGAGTGGTTTAAAACCCGCTTTCCGCTGGCCTTCGCATGCTGGCCCCAGGCCAGGGCCTGGCCATGCCCCTCCACACACACACTTCAGCAGGGAGAGGGAAAAGCCTTGGAGGGCTTCTCTTTTCCCTTCCCTTTGGCAGTAACTAGGAGGCATATTCTAGTGCCCACCACCTTCTGGCTGGAGCCACTGCAGGCATATGGCTGCACTTACAGAATCAGAAGTGAATATCTGTTCACTTATTTCTCGGTTCAATCTATGCTATTTAAACTGATCTGCAAACAGCGAATTGATTCAGCCTCTGGCTTTTTGACTGTCTGTACTTAGCCTTACCAACTAACCAAAGTAGACAGATACATACAACACCAGCTTTCATGACCTGAAGCTCACTTCATCAGAATCTGTAAAAGGACATGCTCAAAGTTAACACAAACCAGTCTTTGGATGATTTCTTTCTCTGCAATTTCCCATTCAAATCGTCTTTTAAAGGTTTGTTGCCAGAGAACAGCCACCCACAGGGCAGTGATGCAATGCCCAGGGAGGTTAAAGTGTTCTTCCACAGACCTGCATATCGTCTGGTAGATGGTGTCAGATCAGTGCTCATTCATTCTGTCTGCCCTGTCTGTCCAATGTAGACAGCAGGAGGGGCATTGCAAGCATGTGATAGCGTATATGGCACTGGTAGAACTGCAAGTGAAGTAAAGGGACTCCCTCCTACCCCAAGCTGTAGAATCGATCGATGGCTACTTGGGTCAGATTGCACTAGATCCCAGGGATCTAACATCTGAAGAAGGTTCCCTGAACACTAACCAAAAATACAGAGGAAATAGGAGAGTAGAATATCGGTTTCATAGTTTCATGGTTAGTAGGGGTGGAAGGGACCTGAGCAGTTCATCGAGACCAACCCCTTCCCATGGCAGCAAAGAGTACTGGGGTCAAACAACCCCACCAAGGTGATCGTCTAGCCTCCTCTTGAAAACCCCCAGGGTAGGAGCCAGCACCACTTCACTTGGAAGTTGGTTCCAGATCCTAGCTGCCCTGACAGTGAAGCAGTGCCTCCTGATATCTAGCCTGAATCTACCCTCTGCCAGCTTGTGACTGTTATTTCTAGTCACCCCTGGCAGTGCTTGGGGGAACAGGGACTCCCCCAGTGCCTGCTGGTCCCCTCGGACTAGTTTGTAACAGGCCACTAGATCCCCCCTCAGCCCTCTCTTGTGGAGGCTGAATAGGTTCAGGTCCCATAGCCTTTCCTCGTAGGGCCTGCCCCGCTGCCCCCGATCATGTGAGTGGCCCTCCTCTGGACCCTCTCCATGTTGTCCACATCCCTCTTGAAGTGCAGCACCCAGAACTGGACACAGTTCTCAAGCTGTGGCCTGACCAGTGTTGCATAGAGGAGGAGGATCACCTCCTTGGATCTGCTTGAGTTGCATTTGTGGATGCATGACAAGGTGCAAAAGGCCTTCCTGACTGCATCCCCACACTGCCGGCCCATGTTCATCTTGGCATCAGTGATGACTCCAAAATCCTTTTCTGCCTCTGTACTGATGAGGGAGTTCCCCAGCCTGTAGGTATGGTGCTGGTTCTTCCTCCCCAGGTGCATCACCTTGTGCTTCTCGGTATTGAATACCATCCTATTCTCGTCCACCCACCCTTGTAACCTGTCCAGGTCCAATTGCAGCCTATTCCTTCCTTTGAGCATGCCCACATCCCCCCACATCTTAGTGTCATCAGCAAATTTGAACAAGGTGCTTTTTTCCCCCTTGTCCAAGTCACTGATGAAGACGTTGAACAGTGTGGGCCCGAGGACTGAGTTCTGCAGAACCCCACTGCCCACATCCCTCCAGGTAGAAAATGACCCATCCACCACCACTCTCTGGGTGCGGCCCTCCAGCCAGCTGGCGACCCATTTGACTGTGTAGGTGTCAACACCGCCAGTTCCCCAGTTTTTTTTAATGAGAATGGGGTGAGCGACAGTGTCAAAGGCCATCCTCAAGTCCAGGAAGACTATGTCCACTGCTACCCCTCCATCTAAGGATTTGGTGATCTGGTCATAGAATGCCACCAGGTTAGTCTGACAAGACCTACCACTAATGAACCCGTGTTGGTTGCCCCTAAGCATAATCTCCCCTGCTGGCCCAGACATGTGCCAGAAGAATTCTCTCAAAAAGCTTCCCCAAGATCGAGGTAAGACTAACTGGCCTATAGTTTCCCAGGTCCTTCTTCCTCCCCTTTTTGAAGATGGGAACCACAATGGCCCTTTTCCAGTCCTCTAGCACCACACCAGAGCACCACAAGTGCTTGTAAAGCCATGCCAGGGGTCCTGCTATGACCTCAGCTAATTCCCTCAGTACTCTAGGGTGAGATCATCCAGACAAGCTGACTTGAATACATCCAGTCCCTCCAGAAGTTTCCTAACTAGTTCCTCACTAACCCTTGGACTAGGTGCACCTCCCCTGGGGTTTAAGGGGGGCCCAGAAGGGGAGTGGCTGTTCCAGTCCCTGCTCAGGAAAATGGAGGCAAAGAAATCGTTAAATAGGTTAGCTTTGTCATCTGGTGTGACAACCATATTATCTAGTGTGTCTTGCAGGGTCCCCACGTTACCTGGAACCTTCTTTTTGCCCCCTATGTATTTAAAAAAGGACTTCTTGTTGTCCTTGATCCATCTCTGCCTTGGCCTTCCTGACTGCCCCCCTGCATCCCCAAGCAACCACAGTATAATCCTCCCTGGTGATGGCCCCTCCCTTCCATTGGGTGTATGCCTCCCTTTTAGCCAGGAGACTTTCTCGGATGCTTTTGGTGAGCCATGGGGGCTTTTGCGCCCTCCTGCCCCTTTGATCCGTGTTGGGATTACTTCCCTTTGAGCTTGGAGGATCATCTCCTTAAGAAGCAACCACTCTTCTTGGACACCTGGCTCCCCTCCCCTCTGGGACCTCAGTGCTTCCCCAACTATTCTCCTTAGCTCATTGAAGTCCACCCTCCTGAAATCTAGGCTGCTGCCTTGCTGTAGGCCTTTGCCACCTTGCGCTGGATGGTGAATTCCAGCAGGCGATGATCGCTATCACCCAGGTGGTCGAGCACCCACAGCCCCCTCACCACGTTGTCGCCAGTGGCCAGCACCAGGTCCAACAAGTCGTCTCCCCTGGTGTGGCTGTGCACCTCCTGGGTTAGATGGAGGTCCTGCATTCTGGCTAGGAACCTACGTGAGCGGTCAGATCTGGCTGACTGCTCTTCCCAGCAGATGTCTGGAAAGTTCAGGTCTCCCATGATGACCACGTCCTTTGACCTAACTACCTCCGTGAGCTGACTAAGGAATTCCTGGTCTACTTCTTCCCCTTGGTTGGGTGGTCTATAGTAGACCCCCACCATTAAATCTCTTTCCCCTCAACTGCCTTGTATTTTAACCCAGAGCACTTCAGAGTGCCCCTCCTCTGACTTTTTGCTAATTGATGAGGATGTGTATTCCTCCTTAATGTACAGCGCCACACCCCCACCTTTCCTCCCTGTCCTATCCCTCCTGTACAGCCTATAGCTCTTGATAGTCACCACCCAGTCATGCACTGGGTCCCACCACATTTCTGTGAGCCCCACTATGTCCGGGTTGGTGTCAGCTAGCAGGAGAGTAAGTTCCTTCTGCTTGTTTCCCATACTACGAGCATTTGTGTAGAGGCATTTGAGGCCTCCTGTGGATGTATGCACTGGCCCCCTACTTTCAGCATTACCCTGGCCCCTGTCGCTTACCTGTGTATATGTTCCGCTCGTCAGCCTAGGCTGGGCTGTACATGTGGGTGTTGCTTGGTCTGGCAGCCCAATGTCTCCTCCGCCCTCGTCTTCCCCTTCCCCCAATGAGCCTAGTTTAAAGCCCACTGGAGGAGATCCACCAACCTAGAAGAAAACACACACTTACCTTTAGGGGAAAGGTGGAGCGCATCCCATTCGAGCATGTCTCTTGTCGTGATGTGCAGATCGTTGTCGAGGAAGCCAAAGCCCACCTTGAGACACCATTCCCGAAGCCGTCAGCTGGTCTCTGTGATGCACGTTGCATGCTGTCTTCCACGTCCGCTCATTGGTAGGACAGAAAACCACCTGTGCACCTACCTCCTTCAGCACACCCCCCAGAGCATGGTAGTCTGCCATCAGGTGATCAGGGCTTCTCCTGGCCTCATCATTAGTACCCACATGGATTAGGAACATGGGGTAGTAATCAGTGGGCTGGATCACGGCCTGAATCATCCCCGTCACTTCCTGAATCTTTGCTCCGGGTAGGCAGTAGACCTCACGTGTCGAGGGGTCCTGGCGACAGATGAGGCCCTCGTAGTATGGGAAAAAAGCCATAGGAATACATGGGGTTGACGTGGGGACCGTGATTCCTCATAGGAATACATGGAGGTTGACATTGCGCCTGCAAGTTTCCATAGGAATACATGGGGTTGACATGGGGACCGAAAAGGGGGACCGACTAGGTCGAACGGTCACAAACTCCTGCAAGCCCGCTTCAGGCTGGGCATAAGGAAGAATTTCTTTACAGTCCGAGTCCCCAAGGTCTGGAACAGTGTGCCAGTGGAGGTGGTTCAAGCACCTACACTGAACACCTTCAAGAGTAAATTGGATGCTTATCTTGCTGGGATCCTATGACCCCAACTGACTTCCTGCCCTTTGGGCAGGGGGCTGGACTCGATGATCTCTCGAGGTCCCTTCCAGCCCTGATGTCTATGTACCTCTTAGGATGGAGTCACCTATGACAATCACTCAACGTTTTTCCTTCGGGACTGCTTAGCTCCTTTGGCCTGCTCAGATCATGGAGAGTGTGGAGTTGCCTCCTCTCCAGTTGCGTCCTCTCCTTCCTTCTCCTCCAGAGTTGCCAGGGCCTCATACCTGTTCTCCAGCTGGACTGGAGGAAGTGGTACTGTTGTGTTGTGAACAGCCCTGGTTCTGGAGGTGACCATCTGCCACTCTGCAGTGGAGGGCACCTCCTGAGGTGCTTCTTCCTTAGGTGTGGCCCTGCAGGGAAACAAAATAGCCATAAATTTCATCCTCCACCTCCCTGATTCCCCTCAGCCTGCTAACCTCCTCCTGGAGCCCCCTCACCTGCACCTCCAGGGCGCCTGCAGGACAGGTGTGGGGATGCCCAATCCCTGCCCCCCCAGGCCTTGCTGGGCAACTCCCACAGGTCAGGGAGTTGGGGGACACCAGCCCCTCCATGGGCTCTGTCTGGATGGAGGACTCAGCCAAGCCCCGGGTAGGCTGCGCCCCCTGGGCAGGGGCACTTGGTGGTAAATGCATCAGAGTTATACCACATTCTTCTCTATTTTTGACATGCACACAGCTACAGTAGCTAGAAAGGACTTCTAACATTTCTATTTGATTAGAAAGCCACTTCCCAGATCTTTCAGGTGAGCTATCAGCTAGGGATACCTACTTTTGTCACCCCAAAATATGTGTTGCAATACAATTTACTCAAATTTGAAAATGACTAGACAAGAAAACTTTTGTAGTACACCTCATCAAGCACTGAGAATGATTCTAAGCCATGTGCACATCAGTTCAACTCCCTGCTCTGTCACAGACTGAGAAAATCCAGATATATTTATGGATTTAGATATGGTGATAATGAACTCCTGGAGTAGAATTTACAAATCTAAATTAGGTGCCCAAGTTCCCTAATACAATGCACAGGGAGAATAAAGTGCTAGAAAATCATGGCTCTCCAATAGAGACCAGCATTGGTATAAAGAGTCTTAACTTTATGCATTCCAGAGCAGTGTTTCTCAACCTGTGGGTCACAACCCAAAAGAAACATTTGGATGCCTATGTTGCTGGGATCCTTTGATGGTAGCTGACTTCCATGCCCCTTGGGCAGGGGGCTGGACCCAATGACCTTATGATTTGAACTAACAGCTTTCCAGGGCAGGACCTCTCTCTGAACAGCATCTATCATACTGGGCCCCTGGCTCCAACTATGAACAACTGTTACAGCAAAAGTAATAGTAATTACTAGGCCTGTGCAAAGCAGCTAATATTCGCTTTGGATTTGGATGTTTCAGGGGACAGTGATTTAATTCGGTGATTCGAATCACTGTCCCAAATCAATTCAGAGAGTTGGGCGCTGCTGAATCAGATGAATCTCCAGCTCGAACAGGCCCCATCCCCTGCCCACTCTCCCAGCCCCATCAATGGCTGCCCCACCCAGCCCCAGCACTTAAAAAAAACAAAAACAAAACAAAGCCCCACACTCACCGGTGTTCCCACTTCCCCACACTGCTCCTCTGAATTGAATCAGCAACCGCAGCTTTGCACAGCAGCCCTAGTAATTACTAATATATGACAGTTACTGAAAGAGAGACAAAGATACTTGTCGGTGATATCTTTTATTAGACTAACTGCATGATTGAGACAGACTTAGGTCATATATAGGTGTCACTGTTCTCTCAATAAAAACTATGAGCGTACTAGTATTCATTCTCCCAGGTAAATTTATCCTGGGTAAAACATACCCACTCCAGCAGAAACATTTTACAGGTTGACACCTGGAAGATCTTTTCTTTGAGAGAAACTCTTTTGCAAGAACAAACACCTATACACTCCCCTCCTGGTCTGGTCTGGGAGGGGAGTGGAGTGGAACAGTGGGGCAATGCTTTCCACACTTCCTAGACATGGGTCCAGGCCATGCCAGTCCCAGACAAGGCCAGTTTGGGGAATGGACAGAAGGCATTGACCCACTGTTCCAGTCCCCTCCTGGTCTGGAGAAGAGTGGAAAAACTGACCACCACTCCCCACCAACCCCCCAGAATGGGCATCCCTGGTCTATGGAACAGGCCAGGGGGGTTGGCCCCACTGCTCCCTGCACTCTGTCCCCAGAAACCAGGAGTGGAGTGGAGGAGAAGCCACTCCTTGTTCCGCACCCACCCTGCTGCCCAGGATCACCCTGGTTTGGGCAAGATACAAGCACCAGGAGAAAGAGTACATTTGCAGGCTCAACATCTATACTGTTCCCTCTCCCAATAGATTTGTAGCTATGCACATTTCTCCAAAACTTCTGCCACTAGAAATTAACACTTGCTCATACCTAGACAAGCTTTTGAATTCAGTACATTCATGAACTGTATTTATACATTGCATTCAAATGCTTGTCAAACGCCTGTCCCAACAATGCAGTTGGTCCAAAAAGAAGTATTACCCACAAAAGTCCTTATCTCCTGCATATTTCCTGGACCATCATAGTACCAGCAGAAGAGCCACATGCATGATCAGAAGTCAGGAAAACAGACCTTACGAGGACAGGCTAAGAGCCATGGGGCTCTTTAGACTGGAAAAGCGCACGCTCAGGGGTGATCTGATGGCCACCTATAAGTTTATCAGGGCTGACCACCAGTACCTGGGGAAACGTTTGTTCACCAGAGTGCCCCAAGGGATGAGGAGGTCGGACGGTTATAAGCTACTGCAAGACCGTTTCAAGCTGGACATAAGGAAGAATGTCTTTACTGTCTGAGCCCCCAAGGTCTGGAACAGCCTGCCATTGGAGATGGTTCAAGCACCTACATTGAACACCTTCAAGAGCAAATTGGATGCTTATCTTGCTAGGATCCTATGACCTCAACTGACTTCCTGCCCTTGGGGTGGGGAACTGGACTCGATGATCTTCCAAAGTCCCTTCCAGCCCTAATGTCTATGAAATCTTCCCATTTTAAACTAAAACTATCTGAAAATGTTTTTCCATAAGACTTCTTACTCTGTAGAGCAGAACACACACTTCAGGAAAGTATGAAGAATGCACAGTGCACGCTAAATAAAGAATCCATGACTACCTTTCAAACATGAACCCAGCAAATTTTAAATGCCCCTCTCTTCCTGAGGATGTCTGCCTTTGAACTGAATGATTAATTATCAAAATATAAAAATGAAATTCAAATATTTTATATGCAACGTGCTTCTGTGAGCGATATTATGAAATCAGCAAGTACTAAATCAGCAAAGTACTAGTTTTCTATTAAGATTAAACTGAGTTGTACCATTAACTTGTACTAGCTCTCAAAATAAGTCCAGGAAGATAGAAATAGATTTGAATAAGTATTTTTTTCCAAATAATTCTACCACTGAAAACAAAGTCTATCTTAAACTGTGGCATTGAGCTGCCTCACTTGCCTGTTAAACCTAAAACTTAATTTTGCATCACTGCTTAAGCCTCTATCCAAAATGAAATTACTACATTAAACAGAACCAGTTTAAACTAGGCCATATAGTGCTAGGTTCTTGTAAATAAATTCCTCTAATTCTGCCACTTCTCTAAGAAGAAAATGAATCCCACAACATACTTGCTTGGTGCTACAAAACAAGGAATGTTGCTGGTACTGGTTGTTTCTCTAGTATCATCATCAAGAATGAAAACAATCCAATGTGTACTTCAGTTCAGAATGCACGGATTCAGTCTGCCAAATCCTTAATCTGTCATGAGAATAACAATAATAACAATAACCATAATTAGGACAGCTTACTAAGGAATCAAGACTGTGCATTTCTGATCAAAATTCTCCATACAAAAAAGTAAGAAGTAAAAAAACCAAACCCTTCTGTCTTTAGCATGAGCCTAAGGTTTGCTAATAGATCCATTAGACATTGTTTCATATTATTTTTGTTTTCCCCAAGACTCCAGAGGTTAAGTAAATCTTAAATTTTTCAAGGAAAAAAAATTAAAATAACATGTATATTTGACTTGAATATAAAAGATTTAAGACTTTAAATCCCTGCTAACCTTGTTTACCCTGAGTCACAATGCAGATTCAGAACTAGTAAATCTGACATATATGTGATCTTCTCACTCCAACAAACCCAAGAAAAACATATGGAACAAAGGAGACCCCTCTACATCACCTTCATTGACCTGACTAAAGCCTTTGACCTTTTCAGCAGAAAAGGCCTCTTCCAATTATTGGAACAGATTGGCTGTCCACCAGAACTCCTCAGCATAATCCACTCTTTCCATGATGAAATGTGGGGAACAGTCAACTATAATAAATCAATGGCTGACACTTTTAAGATCTGAAGAGGAGTCAAGCAGGGTTATATCCTTGTTTAAAGTATAGGGGCCAAACTGAAGTACTGCTTAATTAAAAAAGCCTGATTGCTTTTTAATTAAGCAATCCAAAGACTGCACAAATACAGTGCACCATTCTATATGTAAAAGACATTGCATATTTGCACGTAAAATTACTGCACAATCAGGCAACATGTGAACAAACAATCTACAGTATTTGAATATTTAAAAATTACATATATAAATTAGGCCCACAATTCCATGTCTGTTGTGCATCTAATGGAGTGATTCCATGCCTGGCGACAAACTGAATATTCTGGACTCTGTGGATATACTGGATACTTTTGTGCTATGGTGTGATTGCTCCATGTTTATAAACAAATCTGATCCCTGCCATTTGTTTATGAATATATTGTGCCCTTACAACTTGGAATATATTAATTTGATTCACTTCAGTTATTTCACAGTTACTAACACTTTCATTTGGGAAGAATGCTTTAAAGTATCCATTTTTAAAAAAACTAGATCAATGTCTTGCTTAGAACTGGTTATGGATTATATCACAAATGTTCAGTATCTAATTAATCCATCTACTAAGTGTTTAAAGTCATGATTTCATATTATTAGGTAAATAATGCATCTTAGAATTTATTTGCCTAGCAGACCACTTCTCCCTTTAAGTCCCAGTGCCCGAGTTGAGCTTAGTGGAAATTCTCAAGCTAAAGTACTATTGACTTAAATGAGAATAGACTGTCAGGCGGATATTCTCTGTAAGGGCTCTGTGAGTTTGGATTCTTCTTTTTCCTGGATCCAGCATAGCTCAAACCTTATGACCTTCATGGCATAATGTAGAATATATATTTTTTTCTAGGTGGGAAAATGGAAGACAAATCTAAGGTTGGAGAATTGGTGTAGACGTGAGGATTTAGTTTTGCTACGTCTGGTTTCCTGGTTAGGGGTTATAATGAAAGCCATTGTTGTATGTGAGTTATACTGAAGTGTGCATGGGGATTGAGAGACAGGGACTTAGATTTCAGTCTTTTTTTCTTTCACTCTTGTTTTCACTTCCCATTCTTTTATCACCATTTAGCAAAACACTTAAGAAAAATGCTCAGGTTCCACTGAAGTAAAACAAGTGCTTAAGGCTCCGATTCAATTCACATGGAAATCTATGAATTTTCATTGACCTTAGTAGGAGTTCAAGTGTATGTAGAGTGCTTTGCTGAAGTAAGGAGAACTTAAGCATATGGTTGAGTGGTTTGCTGATTCAGGACATTAAAGAATCTTTTGCCATTTTTTTTTCAAAAACAGAACACTCTTCACCCGAGTATTTTCTCCTCAGCAATGTATCTGTATCTATGTTTTTAAGACCATAATGCTTCCAGAATTCTTCTTGACTATTGTCCTAATATGCACCTGACTTACAGTCTCTTCAATCATTGATCCCCAATACAACAGAACACCAAGGTACCTCCAACAGTAACTGTAAACAGAAGTAAACATGTCATTTTTCATTGCAACAGATCTTCCCATATTTTTCTCCATTCATTCAGATATTTACTGCTTGTTAATTCTGGAATCAGATTCTGCATTTCTCACCCAATTACTATTACCTTGCCTCAGATGCTTCCCCACACCCAACAGATTCACAGTTGTGTTTCCTGCGCACTTTTCCTGATCAGACTTCACTGTCTTCATCATTCTAAATGTTCCGTCATCAATCACAGGAGAAGCATCATTTCACTATACCTTCCAAACACTGCATATCTTGTGGAAAGATTTTCCTGGAGCAGAGCAGCTTTCTAATTATGTGGGTATGGAGCTGCAGCCTGGCTGGACTGGCATGGGCAGGAGACACCTCCACAGCCTAGCAGGCAGGATCCAGCATAGGAAGGCAGAGTGGGACTGCAAAACTCATTGCTGCTGTTGCTAGGACCTCTGTGTCAGGTGCGGTGCAGTGAGAGGAGTAATGGATGGGGGAAAGGTCACACTGCCCTCACCTCCTCCCACCGCTAGCTGCTCATATGTCGGGGTTCAGCTCTACCCTACCACCATAGGCTGGCCACTGCTGCCACTCCCCTCAGGCCATGGCTCTGCCCCAAAGGGGAGGTGGGGTGGTAGGCAATGCAGGCAACCTGAGGGGAGCGATGGCATCGGCCGGGTTATGGTGGCAGGGTAGAGCTGGGGCCCAGTGCACAAGTGGCTGGCAGCAAGAGGGGCCCAGTGCACAAGTGGCTGGCAGCAAGAGGTGAGGTCAGCGCAGCCCCTCCCCCCATCTGTTACCCCTCACGCTGCTGGCAGAGCAGCTGGCATGGGGGACCTGCCACCGGCGGCAGAGGCAGCAACAAGACTTGCAACCCTTTTCCACCCTTCCATGCTGGGTCCTGCTTGCTGGGCTGTGGAAGTGGCTCCTGCCTGTGCTGGTCCAGCCAGGCTGCAGCTGCATGGCCACTGTGGGCACACAAATCTGGGGTGGGCCATTCTCTCCCTGCCTCACACACCCACCCCTGCCCCACACACTGGAGGTCTGCAGCCTGGGGGCAGCTGGTTGTGAGTGAAGAGCACCAGCAGGACTGGGGGGTGTGGGGCTGTGGATTAGGAGTGAGGGGCACCAGCAGGGCCAGAGAGCTAAACTATTTAGTGGGTTGGGACTGGCCATCGATGTTTACACATGGGTTCTGGTACAAAAAAGGTCAAGAACCACTGCAAATTGAGCATGCTTCTGATATTTTTGAACTGATACTAATCTGGACCTAATCTTAAAAGGTGCAGATGCAAATGTAGCACACATTACATTTGAAAACATTTACAAAACACAGGTGACTTAAGACATCTTTAAACATATCTTACTTTCTTTATAGTTTATGCCAACCTGAACCGTTTCAAAGCTAGAGATTTTTCCCCTCAAAAAAGAAAGCCTTTATGAAGTCTTTTTGACCTGATAAAATACATCACAATGATTTACTACACAGTTATTCATTCTTTGCTTCATTGATTTAAAAGGACATTGGAGTCTGTAAACTGCTCTGGGGCATGCCTGGAACACTTGCAAGTTCTTGGATGCATGTCTGGCTGTACACTTCTGCTCCCAGCCAATTTTACTCGGGGGTCCCACTCCCAGGGTCCCACTCTGGGTCCACGGTACTGGAGCCCAAGCTGCCCCTGCAACAGTGGCAAGGCCACCCACTCTTCATGCACCCTGTCCTTAGATACGCTTAACTTACTCTAAACTTAAATCCCCAGCTGGTGTCAGAAGCCCTGCCTAGGCTGCTAGTAAGGCTTGTTCACGAACAAAAAGAAACATAACTAAAAAGAAGACATGTCTGTTAGTAGTTCAGTTTTTGTGATGTGGCAGCTCCTATGGCTCCCAACTCCTTCAGTTTACCTAGGGTCCCCTCACAGCCCCTCCAGGAATAGCCATGGAGACTCCTCGTCTCACCCCCTTCCACCTGCTGCTCTTCTTCTCTTGTTTAGTTTCCCATGGCATCTCTGATTAGCTGACTCTCTAAGCCAGTTGACTTGGGCCCAGCTGTAATTGCCCGCACCTGAGATGCAATGTAGTGGGCCATGTGCTGTTGCCTGGCAACCCTATTCCCTGCCAGTTTGGTAAACTCATGCTTTGGGGAAGATAGCTCAGGATTAGGGAAAAAAAAGAATACACAACAAAGGAGTCATCCAAGTGGTCTGTGCACCCTGGCCCTCATTCTCATAACAGGGTTGGGGCCCTGTTATGGAGGCTGATCATGCAAATGTACATTTAGTACATGTTTAATACACATACCAACCTGTGCAAAACTTCAATAGTCAGTATTCCCTTTATATATACGTTTTTACTTTGGTAAAGCAATTAAAAGGCCACAGCAACTCTACCCCCTCCCCCACCAGCCATTGCCACCATGGAACACAGCCAAGGGCTCCCGAGCCTGGTACAGCTGTTTGCAGCCTCCTGGCTGCCTGCCAGACCTGGTGCAGGTGCTGGGCAGTTATAGTCAGGCTGCAGACAGCTGCACCAGCACCAGGTCTGTGGCAGTGGCAGCAGCTGCACATGTGTCTTTGGCACAGAGCCAGGCCAGGGTTTAGGTGCCTAATGCAGCTGTTTGCAGCCTCCCAGCTCCAACCAGCTCAGGTTCTCAGCAGCTGCTGCCAGCCATGGAGCCCAGGCTGCTCACAGCAGGGCTTGCAGTCTACTGGCTGCCTACTGCGAAATGCCCAGAGCCTGGGCTGGCTGTGTTTTGCCCCCAAAAAATGGCTAGGGGTTACCGGTCTATAATTTAAGGTACCTTCAGCTGTTTTGGGAAATGTTGGGAATTTACTTTTTATCAGTTAAACAGGAAAATGAAATTATGTTGCATATAAGCACTGACTTAAATGAGACAGTATCAGCTAAATCCCCTCAATGTTCCATGTACTACAGTGCTGAAAATGCATTCCCATTAAATTCTGTGCATGCTGTGGACAGAGGCACACAAAGGAGTACAGGTGACTTTCAATTTCTGATCAGAAAGATATAGAAATAACCTTCAAAGCCCTGAAAGTCAAGCAACCAATTGTTTCCAGCTTCCTGTTAATGCATTGTGGAGTTCTAGATCCAGAACCTAGATGCTAAGGAATCAAGCCAACACCTGTCACAGAAACCATTGGCATTTTATTTCGTTTAATATTAATTTATATTTTAACTGCTGTATTTTCATTTATATCATTGCTATGTGAAAACAACTATTTAAAAAGTATGGAATGCTCATATTGATTACAGGAATGAAGGGTCAGTGTATTAAGCTGTTTAAGCATATAAGCCCAGTGTTTGGCACAAGGAAGGAATTCTGGCCCTGCAGACTGCAGAATAAAGAACTGCTGGGAGAGAGGGGCTTCAGGAAACCAGCCCATGGACACCCAAGCTACCCAGCTGAGGTAAAACAAGATGGCTAAGGGGGAAGTATGTCTTAGAGTGGAGGCGCAGACCTAGAGTGGGAATAACTTTTAGTTGGAACTGTGAGGGAGTGGGGCCTAGGAGCGGCCGTGAACTCCTTAGCGCCCCCTACCGCAACGTTAGGGTGGACTGGGCAGCCTCGAATCCTCGCCCACCATGACTTTGATGACAAATAAGTTGTATGGGAGGCTGCCTCTGTTCCCCTAGTTAACGGTACCAATGTTCCTACCCCTACTCCGAAATGGGGCATCTCTATGCGCCCCGTCTTAAGGGCTATGCGTGCCTCCAACCTCCCCTTCAGCACGCCCCAAGCCTCGCAGCTGTTCCGTGGGACGTTGTATGGTCCCTCGCCCCTCTGGTGCCCTCTCTCTCTCTCGGGCACCCTGGGTTCTTCGCCCGCCTGGTGCCCCCTTGGGCCGGGCTCCTGTCTTCCAGCCCACTCCCTGCGTCCTGGACCTATCTCGCCGGCATCCGGCTATTGCTGGCGCCCCCTGGGTCCGGCTCGCTACTGCCACCCAACTACTGGCGCCCTTGGGCCTGGCTTGCTACCGCCGCCCTAATACCGGCGCCCTTGGGCCTGGCTTGCTACCGCCGCCCTAATACTGGCGCCCTTGCCGGCGTTCCTCGCCTGATCGCTCTCTCTCTCTGCCCCGCTCTGGGGCCGACACCGCGCGCCTCGCGCTCTCTCTCTGCCCCGCTCTGGGGCCTTGCCCTCTCAGGGGCCGCTACCGTGCTCCGCACGCTAGGGGCACAGGCGACCGCCACCGTGCCTGTCCCCTTGACCCTTCTCTGGGTCCGGTTGCCCCCACTGGGCAAAACACCACCCTTATGGGCTGGGGTCTGAAACCCCGCACACTGCGCCTCCCTGGCACAATACGGTGCCTCTCCAGCACAGCCAATAGTGCCCCGCTGGCACTGTGCCCCTACTGGGCACCTGGAACCCCCAAGCTGTTGGGGAGCCCCGCTGAGGCCTCCTCGCTCCCCTACAGCCTCACCCGGTCCTCCGGATTAACTGTAACAAACTCAAGCCCGATGGCTGCAACCCAGGCAATAGAGCCTCCTGCTCATAACAAACTCCAAGCCCGTCTGGGGCTTGTAACCCTACCTCACTTTAGAGTATCGTGGTTCCCCGCATCATCACAGCCAGCCAGCACAACAAGGCAGCAACTGCTGACTCCGGCTGCTCAGCTCAGCTGCAGAGCTCTCACTCCTGCGGCCGCCAGAAAAGAACTGCTAGTCAGGCTCCGGCCTGGGCTGTTTATAAAGGCCCGGCCCTGCCCCCTTCTGGCCACCTGACCCACCTGGTTGCCCTGGCAACCGGCACCTGAGCTGCCCAGCTGATTGGCAGCTCAGTTCCTTTTGCTTCCAAGGCACAGGACACCTTGGTGCTCCTGTGATACACCCCCACCCCAAGTTACACTACCTGGCACAGGACACCTCCGTGCTCTTGTGACAGGAACCAGTGGCTTGTATTTATGTTTTTAAGTTTAACGCTGAAGGACTGGATTGTGACTATAGGGAAGCATTGGAGGCCACATACCATGGTGCCTGGGGCACTTGTGATTTTAAGCCCTGCAAAGGGGCAAAGGAGAGGGGGAGTAAGACGGGCAGGCCAGAGGCTACGCCCTGAAAGTGAGAAACATTGACAGGCCAGAGCTGAGAGGGCTAGAGCCTGTGCCATGAGAGACTGAGGCACAACAAATAAGAGGCTCAGACGCCAGGTCAGATGAAGTGATTCTACACTGGAAGTCGACAGCTAGAGCAATCAGCAAGCTAAAGCGAAGAGGGCTGAAGCCTGTACAGGCTGCTGAAGAGTGATATCTCTGAAGCATGGGCAAGGCTATAGGGGAGGACAAAGGCCACAATTATCACCCCTAAGGCAGGTTTGTGCCCTAAGACACAGATAGGGCCAGGAAGGCCACAAGTTATCACCAGTGGGGAGTGACTGGTGCCAGCCAGGTACATGGACAATAGACAGCAGAGTGACTGAGGCACACTTTGGGAACCTGGGGCAACCTCTGTTAGTATTGTAAGTTACATCAAGGCATGGCAGGAGAGGTAGAAAGGGAGGATACTGTGAGAACATGGAATGAGGTAGGAATTGCTTACCCACCAGGGGGCATCACAGCCACCCCTGGGGCCTGTTCCTGCCACACCTTCCTTGCATACATATATCTTCTCAAATGCATGTATTTAAATATAAATATATATTTAAAAGGTTAGAACAGAATGCAAATATTAATAGCATGATTTTCATATATATATTTCTGGTTTTTTTACAAGTCTTTGCTGAGCTGTGCACTACTTTTTTTATTGAAAAAAATTACGTACATTCTGTAGCATCTGAAAGCCCAGCTACAGGGTATTTGGCTAGATAGCGAGTATCCTGCCAAGGGCTTTAAAAAACTCCCAGAGGAGTAAGCAGGGGGAAAGAAAGTAAGCCATGAGCACAACTCCTTACTACAAGAAGGGCGAAGCTGCTGTGCCAGAAGCCAGAGCTAAAGGGCTCTTCTTCTACTGCCCAGGACACAAGTGTTTTGTTTTATTTGTTTGCTTGCTTTTTGCTTGAAGACTGTATGATTTGGGAAGACTGGCAGAGGAGCTTATGAGGGAGCAAAGATCACCCGCTGAAGCAAGGAGGCTAGGTAATCCACTTACTGCACACAATAGGCTAAAATTTGACAGAAAGGTAGCTTTTAGTGTTCCACTGATGGCTCGTGGATAATGTACAATCCCAGAAATACTTTTAGAAAAATATTTCTGTTAACTTTCTCTTTACTCCTAGAGGGGATTGCTATTGGAAGAGTCTTTGCTCTTAAACAGATGCTTGGCTCAACTTCTTACTTTCACAAGAAATAACTCTGGAAGCAGTTCAGGAAGCCAATTAACAATATCCTTAATTTGAAACACATGAACACTACAACTGAAACCACTAACTACATACACACTTCCATTTAGACCAGGGGTAAAGCAATGTTTTTGGCCAGAGTGCTGAAAAAACCACAATGTCTACCTTGTAAGGTGCCGGAGTGCCGGCATGCCAGAAAAATAAAACCAGTGGTGGAGAGGGAGAGGAAGGGAGGAGGGTTACATGGCAAGACATGCTGCATATTGATATAGCTAATAATCATAAATATTGCTTTTTTTTAACACTTAATATCAGGTTTTCTAAAAATTCTAAACCTGGTAAGAATAAATACAATATATACTACCTTGGTTGTTATGTATTCTTTTTTTATTAAGTATGTTGTGACAACAGAGGGGAAAAAAAAGAGAAAGAGAGAAAGAAGAGAAAAAGAGAAGAGTGAGAAAAGATAAAAAAGGACTGGAAAGAGAAAAAAAGGAGAGAAGAGAGAGAGACAGAGAGAATCAGATACATGCAAGGAAACACACACATAGAACCCAATACACACATGCCCAGAACCAGACACATGTGCATGCATGCACAGACACACAAAAACTAGACACATATGTGCAGACAAATGCACAGAACCAGACACACAGATGTGCATGCACATACACAGACACACACAACCACACGTGCACATACAGAACCAAACGTGCACACGCACAACCAAAGACACCCACACGTGCATGCAGCCAGGCTGCTGGGCCACAGGACAAAGACCAACCTGATAATGCCCCAGGCCCACCGCAGCCTCTGTGCCTCCCCAGGGAGCCGGCTCCTGGGCTGCAGTGTGGCCTGCCATGGCCCTGGCTCGGAACCTGCTCATCAGCCAGCTGCCTCCTCCCTTGGGGGGGCGGTTACTGTGCAGGGCCAGGCTGGGCCCCCTGCCCCAGGGCTACAGCTGTGCTGCAACGAGAAGGAGGCTGCACAATAGGTTGGGAAAGGAAGGGAGTAGGGGCAGCACAATCCTGACCCCACTGCTCTCACTTTGGGCTGTCCTCCACCAAGTGATCCGAAGCAGCTGTAGTAGCTGCAAGGAGCCAGGGAGTTGGTGATGCTTCCCCCTGCCCCCCAGCCATGGCTGCGGCTGGCACGGTGGGGCTGGCAGCCCCTCTTCCACTCCCCACCCTTTCCTATTCCATATGCAGGCACATCCCCCAGGCAGCATGTGGGAGGATGCATCAGGGCAGGCTGGGCAGAGCTGCAGCAACCACCGCCAGGTAAGGTGGGGGAAGCCTGCCCCTCTGATGATGGTACAGTAAGAGTTGCAGAAAGGGCTCCCCCACCCTAATAGCTCCTCCCAAGGGCTCATCAGGCAGCATCTCCTCCTGAGTCTCTTGAAAGAGGCAGGAGCAGCAACTTAAAAACATTTTTTTTTTAAAACAATTTCCTCGGCACACCTTCTGGCATGCCGAGGAAAATGTCTTCACATGCCAGTAACTGGCACGTGTGCCGAGTATTGCCTACCCCGATTTAGACCATGCTTAAACACCTTCCTAAATCGAAGAATTTACTTTAACTTCATAATTATTTGACACGGAGAGGATTATGACATAGCACATAAAAGGATTATAGTTTTAGGTGAGGGGAAAAAGAAACAGGAATAGACACATTCTTAAAGTTTAAAAAATTTCTGTTTCCATATAAATACTTCTATAAGAGTTCAAAAGGGAAGAAAATAATCTAGAGAATAAAAGACATCTAAGAACAATTGTTTCCAACATGTTTCACCAAAGTTTTCCATGAGATATAAATCCTTCTATAAAGTTAAAACAGATCAAGAAAAAAATGTTAAGCTTGGCAATATTTTTTTTTTCATTTTTAAAACACAGTTATATATTTGCTTTTGTGCCAAGACATGGCTATGTCAAGTTATAAACTCCTGGAAAATGGGACTTGTAATGAAATAAAATGGGGAAAACTTAGAACAAATCACTTGGTACACATCCAAATTTTCCTTTGCAGATCTAAAATTTGAACTTAAAATCCTCACAAAAACAAATCTGAATTAAAATGTCACATATAAAACACAAAAACCATTAAAAGAGGCATGTTAATAAAGAAGCCACAGTATATTTGTTGGTTACAATTTACAGTATAAAACTGCATCATATTTAAATATTGTTATCTGCTTCATTCATCCATTTATAGGAGCAAAATCTGGCAAATAGACCATCATTACACACTTCTTTGGAAGCATTTTGCATGAGGTTAGATCATTTCTGTACAATTAATTTTCTCTATATATGGTGTACATTTTAATATGAGCACAGATGCAACACTGATCTGGTTCTTAAGATTCAACAGTTAGTGTAAACAATGCCAAGAAGGGAAATCTGATGTACTGGATGATTCCTGGCCTGCTCTATGATTCAACAACTCCGAAGAATCCATGGTCACCAAAATTAAAACACTGGAAAGAGCATATCAACTTCCTTACAGGCAAGAGGTGAATGTTCCTGCTTATCTTCATTTTCTTTAAACAATAAATAAATAAAAAGATAAGTGCAAAAAAACACATTTACATTGTGTACTTGATTAAAGCAGAGCTGTAACGTAAATGCTTGATCATTCCTTTCTTTCAATAAACTTGTCTCATAAGAAACAAATACCTTCTAATTTACAAGCTTTATTTTTAAAGAAATAAATAACAATCAAGGTCATGATCCTACAAGATTTCTGCAGGCAAACTGTGCAAGAAAGTTTTGTCTTGATGAATTATATTTAAAGAACCTTGCAGCAGGGACTCATCTGCCACAGGCAACAATAAGCATGTTAACATAGTAAGTCAACGGGACTACTGCCTGTGTAAATACTGCATCTTTAAGGGTCAACAGTCTAGTCAGTGTAATCCAGTGTGAACATATGTCAGTAGGAGTCTACAGAAAGTTATATTCAGATAATTATTTTTTTTTAAATACACCTGAAAAAAATGGAGGAATTACACCAAGACAACAAAGTGACAAGGATATTAAGAGGTTTCCTCTTTAGTCTACAGTTAAGGAAGGTTTTAGATATTTGGAAGTGCATGGCTGTGTTGGCTAATCTGCAAATCTCCAGAAGCTTGCCATCTAGAGAAGTACAGCAACCTACTCAAAGTGTTTCTTGAAGGGTGTTGTTGCACAAAAGCGGTTTGTTTCTCTGGAGGCCCGCAAAAATCACAGACACACAAACATCAGCCGGTACCAAAAGGAAGTATTTGTTTGCAAACAAGGTCAGAGTGGGGCATTGATGCCCAAATCAGCTTCTGACAAACTAATTGTGTTTGCAAGTGGAATTTATCTTCTCTCTCCTGAGCACGTGTGCAGACACCGGAACTCTTACAGCTACTTCCGTTTCATACAAGCATATAGTATAGTATAATTAGCTACTTGAGTATGTGGGGCGGAGAGATGAATATGCAACAGTTCATTAAGCATGCCCAGAAACTACAACAGTTTGCCAAAAGTTCATACCCCAAGGCCACAGTCAATTGAATTCCAGCTTCTGCAATCAGCATGAGAAAGACTGAGGCGGGTGAGGGGGGAGAGAGTGTAATCAGCATGAGAAAGACTGAGGCAGGACTGGGGGAGAAAGGAGTCTTTGGCAGTATTTCTTTCTTATCAGGTGCAAGATGCAAGCTGCGCATTTCTAACAATATTCCATTTCTAACAGTGTTGTGCAATTAATTGTGGAGGTGCAGGTTGTAACTCTCAAATTACAGATGAATTTTTATACCAAGAATTTTTAAAGCAAGAAATACACCTTTTTCTTAGGTAAAATATAGTGTAATTTCTTCAAATTTACACTTAACCTTTAAAAATATTTTTAAACTAAATGGATTTTTAAAAATGAAATAAACAGAAATCCCTTTTAGTATTATCTGTACTACAGTCCTGCTAAGAGGCCCCATCATGCTAGGTAATGTTCACTCACATACTAAGAGAGACTTCCCACCCTGGAGAGCCTACACTCTAAAAAGATAAAATAGACTAAGATTAGAGGGAAACAGGCAGAGATACGTGCGATTACAGAGCAGGTCAGTAGCAGAATCCTTTGAGTATTAGGCTAATGAACCATTCACTTAATATGGCTCAATAATTTCCCTCTTCAAAATTTAAACAATTTTTAATTTCTTTCATTGGCAATTTTCAATTTCATTTTTTAAAATTAATTCTTGGACTTCATCCACAGCTACCTTGCCAGTTAATTTCAGTAGGTTGTCAGCCAGTAAAATTTGTAGTTACATTTAAGTGACCCTTATGGTTCTAAACTGATAACTTCAGTTGAAATTTATAAAATGCTAGTAAATACGTTGCGGTTTTTCAAGTCATTTTCATTCCTTCCTTCCATGGAAATGAACATTGTATTGGAACACATCTAATAAGTATTTTAACAAAGCTGTAATGTCTTCCTAAAGTACCTCTTTTCTCACTTCTTCTTTTCTAGATATTTATTTCTATACTGTCCATTTGTCTGTTCCTAAAAAACAAAAGGAAGAGAGTCACAGCCAGCTGGGGAGTTATTTAAACTCATAAATTCAGCTGTTACTGCTGGCTGAGATCTGCTCTATTTTTCAAGCAGTGTCTAAGGGACCTGAACTTTCAAGGTGCTGGAATTCTTCACCCTAACATACACAAGCTGAAAAATACTGCACAGAATTGCAGTACTGATCAAAAAGAGTACTGAAAAGTAGTACTGATCAAAAAGAGCTATTTTAAAATACAGAAACCAGAAAGATATTCTCCTGAGTATATTCTCCCCTTTACAGGCAAAACAGTCACTCATCATCTAGCTACAGAAATTGATTACCTTATTACTTATTGAGGGTTACTCAAATCCAAGAAGAGAGTTGTTTTCCCCCATTCAACATGGATGGGAAAAGTCCCTTTGTATTGGATTTCAGTAACCCTGACCTGGGCTGAGCTGTAGCTGCCGTCTTCCTTCACCTGCCTCACACCACCTCTGCCCCTACCCCATCCCCACAACTACCTGCCCCCATCATGGCTCCAGCCCAGGACACAGAGCACATGTTGGCTCTGCTCCTGCCCACTCTGGAAGCAGCAGCACCAGTGGTGGCACCTCTGGCCCCAACTCCAGCTCTCACCCAGTCCCACTGCTTTCCCTGTTTCTGAAGTGGAGAAGAGGGAATGAATTTAAGATGCTCTCCCAATTATTAGATTCTATACATATACAATTATAACAAATATGTATTTTTTCCGTGTGTACAATCTAATTATCCAGGTTGTCTTAAATCTGAAGTCACCTTGGATTCGAGTAAATATGGTAAATAAAGGGGGACTTGAAGGAGTGCATCACAAAATGACCAAGTAATCTGAATGTGGACAGTTATATGAGAAAAGCCAGTCAATCCGATATTTCCTTTCATAACATTTGTATTAAACATATCAGCTATTATTTTACTCAAAGATCTGAAACTAATTTAAAAGCTTAATATTTCTACCAATTTTTGAAATATGACGTGCAAAATAACAAGCTTCTGAGTACAAATGCAGGGTTGTGGAAGCATCAACTATGAATAAAAAACTGTTTCTTATAGTCTTACCTTATGTCAAAAGTCCAATTAAATAGATCTCAACAGGTTACTTGGGTTTAAAGAAGCATTATAGTTATGGCATCCATTTATCAGTGAGTAATGGTGGATATTACAGCTATTCTACTGACTGGTGGTGCATTTTCTCTTGTGACTATAGAACTCAATGTTAGATTTGTAGGTCCTGCCACAGGGTCCCAGGTGTACAGTAGCCATGGCATTAGGGCTACTGTACTGACAGGCTGTTTCCTTCAGTCACGTTTCTGTTGTAATTTGAGTGACCATTTCTTGTTGTGATGTGGAACTCCGTAATTGAGAAGGGAGTGCTGTCTCCAGCTAAGGCCTCTCAAAGGTTTGGGTTGATTCCAAAAACCTTCATTTCCTGCTTGTAGACATCTTTGAAGCACAATTTTTGGGTGCTCTATTCTTCTCTTCCCACCTGCAATTTGCCAATACAGGATGTCCTTCAGGATGCGCCCATCTTCCATCCTGCACAGATGGCCAAGCCAGCATAGGCACCGCTGTTTGAGTTGTGCAGTGATGGTGGCTTTGGTGATGATGACCTCTGTGTTGGTGATGCTATCTTACCACTTGATGTCAAGGATACACCATAAACAGCACAGGTGAAAGCTATTCAGCTTCTTTTTTTGATATGCATAGGCTGACCGTGTCTCACTGCTATACATAAGGATGCAGACTTTGTACACAAGCAGTTTAGTTTTGATTGTGAGTTTTGTAGTGTTCCAGACTCGTTTGGAGAGCTTACTGAAAGTGGTAGCTGCCTTTCCAATGTGTACAATTAGCTCTTCATCCAGTGACAGGTTGTCACTCACTGTGGATCCAAGGTAGCAGAACTTGTTCACTTTCTCAGGAGGTGTGTTGTCAAGGCTGATAGTGACTATTGTAGGACCAGAGTCTTCTTGAAGCAGATGGTCAGGGCAAACATCCTGAAAGCATGGGAGAGGCAATTCATGAGTATTTGTAGTTGACCTTTTTCATGGGCACCGAGTGCAGTGCTATCAACAAAAAGGAGGACCCTAATAAGTATGCACCTCACTTTTGTCTTTGACATTAGACATAATGGATTGTAGAGTTTGCCATCTGATCTTGTTTGAAGGTATATGCCTTTCTCCAAGTCAATCAAAAGCATAGTGCAGCAGCATAGAAAATATCCTAAAGAGTGTAGGTGCCAGAACACAACCCTGCTTCACTCTACTCTTTATCTCACCCTGTCAGAAGTTGATCCATCAAACTGAACTGTGAACTGCATGTTTTCATGGAAGGAGTGTATCATGTTGAGTCATCTCGCAGGGCATCCAATCTTTACCAGGACCTTGAACAAACCTGTTCTGCTGACATTGTTGAAGCCTTTCATCAGGTCAACAAATGATACATACAGTGGCTTATTTTGTTCTCTGCATTTTTCTTGTAGTTCGTGTAAGGAAAATATCATGTCCACTGTTGATCTTCCTGCTCTGAATCCACACTGTGATTCCAGGTAGACATGGTCAGCAAGTTGTTGCAAGTGTTTCAAGATGACTCTGGTAAAAGCCTTGCCTGTGACTCTGAGGACAGAGATGCCTCTATAGTCGTTGCAGTCGCCCGTGTCCTTGTAGAGAGTGATGATGTTAGCATTACGCATGTCTTGGGGTACTTCACCTTCCTGCCAGCAGCATACTAGGAGTTGATGAAGATGTGGTAGCAGGCTAGCCTTCCCGCATTTGAGAACCTCAGCTGGAATGCCATCCTCCCCTGGTACTTTTCTGCTTCCTAGAGTCTATGGCTTTGTTAAGTTCTTTAGCTGTAGGTTCTTTGTCTAGCTGTGCCAGTACACTTAGAGTTGGAAGGTGATTCCATGCCTCTTCTGAAATGTTTGTTTCATGGGAGTAAAGCTCTAAGTAATGTTTGACCCAGTGTGATATCTGTTAGTTCTTTTCCGTGATTTTTACTTTTCCCTCTTGAGACTTAAAGGGGGGTGACTTAAGTGACAGTTGGGCCACGGGCTTTGCCAGACCATCATAGTTCGCAGGTTTCCTGTGTCCGAGACAAAGTGTACTGGTTTGTGCTGCATCTGGCTGTTTTCTGTACCACTGCCCCGGCATGCTTAAGTTTAGCCTTGAAACTTTCTGTTAGATTCTGGCTGTATTTCAAGTAGGCTGTGTTCTTGACTTCAACAAGTAGTAGCATCTTTTCTGAGTATGCCCCAAACCAGTCTTTATTTGACAATTTCTTTTTCCAAAATACTTCTGTGGCTGTTTATTGGATGACTGCTCTTAGTCTACTCCAAGTTCCTTCAGCATTTGCAGATGTTGCTTTCATAGACATAGCTAGTTTGAAGGTCCTTTGAAAGTCAAGGCACTTGCTCTGGACCTTTGGGCTGTGTGAGTTAATTCTTGGCTGACTCTGGTATTTGGCTTTATGCAGCTTCTTTGGTATCACTTTCACTTTGCTGACAGTAGGAAAGTGGTCTGTGTCACAGTCTTCCCTCTGGTAAGTGTAGGTGCATAGTACACTCAACAGGTCTTTCCTCCTGGTGATCACAAGATCTAATTGATGCCAGTGGCCAGATCATGGGTGTCTCAATGATACTTGAGATGTTTTTGATGTTCTTTGCCTGGAAAGTAGACGTTAGTGATACTCAGGTGGTTTAAGATATGGAGTTTGAGAAGACATTGGCCATTTTCATTCATTTTCCCAATGTCATGACGTCCCAGGCAGGTTGGCCAAAAGTTGTGATCTGTGCCTACTCAAGCATTAAAATCCCCTAGGAGAAGCCTCTCGTTTCATGTTAGGTGCTTAGTGACATGGTACAGAACATTATAGAAATTACCTTTATCATGTGAACTCGCCTATAAAGTTGGTGCATAGGCACTAATATTAACAAAACCATCAGTTGACTAGTCAGAGTGAGATGATGTGAGCTGATGTTCCAGTGGGGGTCTCAATGTTTTTGACCAACCTGTTGCAAACTGCAAATCCGACCCCACGTAGGCGAGTATCTTCTGCACTCCTGCCTTCCCAGAAAAAGGTCTCATGGATGAAGCCTGAGTTGGCCAATCTTGTCTTCTCCAAGGCTGCAACTTTGATGTTAAGTTTTCGCAGCTTTTGATCAATCAGTCTTCCAGGCACTATCCATCATCTATAAATTGTCATTCATGCCAGGACACATGGTCCTGACCTTCCAGCTTCCCAGTCAGAAGGTTTTAAGGTTTCTTTTCTTGTTGCTTGGTGCTTGATTTGCCATCTGTTTTTTAACTTTTGGTCCTGCCCCATGTACCGAATGAGGCAGGCAGACCATGGTGGGTCAGCACCTTACTAGCTGGGGGCTACGCAGTGTAAGCCCAGCAGTAGCTGACCACTGGAACACAACTGGTTCCTCCCACTGATTAAGGTGATCTGTGGTGCTCTACTCTATGCCATTTCAGTTGAGCTTATAACCCATGACTGCCCTCTTCTGTGTTGTGCCCATGCATGTAGCAAAGATGGAGTATCCTCTCTATTCAGTTTTGGCTGCAGTGGCCCGGGCAGTTGTTATGGAGACACTTGAGTTGCCTATATATCAACGTCCCTCTTTTGGCTTAGCTGGTTGATCCCAAAGGAATGGCAGAAGCCAGTATATTTGGAGTCAGCTTGGCTTCAGGAGATGCCAGTATGAAAAAAAATTTTAATCCGTACATCTTTCAGGGCTCTGCTCCTAAACGGGTTGCCAATCAAGGCTGGAGAGCACAGTCTACCCTGCCATGGCTTCCGCCTTTTGGTGGCACTTCTTCCACCGGGGTAAGGACTAGTATCCCCCTCACTGCAGCTGCTCCTCTGCTTGAAGCTGCTGGCACCATACAGATTGCTAGGATATCTTCTGCCACACACCTCTCATTGACAGCTGCAAGTATTACTGTTTACTGTCATAAGGGTAGCAGACCTGGCCTGGTCTGACCTGAATATGTACAGAATATGCTTCTTTAAAGAGAAAAAAAAATCTCTTTAAAGAAGCATATTCTGTCCATATTTATATAATCCAAGATATGAATACCACTAGGAAATTCTAGCAATGTACTCCAAGAAGTAAAGAACTAGAAGTTTGGAGACCTGAATACTTTCCTCATTTCACCAGTAACCTACTCTGAATCTTTAGACAATGCTTTATTAACAATATATACAGTAACAAATGGGCAAAATTGTAAGAAGCACATTACAGTTAATGAAGTTCTATACCTAATAGTATATGCCCAAGATTTGCTGTATCTCTGTATATCATACCCAGAAGCACCCCATACACAGACATAAACTCAATCTTTCTTCTCATCCCACATCAAAATATAAACTCCCTAACAAACCAATTCTTTTTTCTCCTGTACTATTAATACTATAGACAAGTCACTTAACCTCACTGGTTTTCTATTTTAGCAAAATTAGTACCCATATCCCAACAAGAACGAAGAATGCCAGCAAGAGTGAAGTTGCCCCTGTGCTAAACTGCTGGCACAGAACCCCCCCAAGTATATTTATATAAACAAGTTATGAAAATCAAGTTTATAATAGGCATATCATTTATTCCTCACTCATAATCAAAGGATGAGGGATGATGAAATGTGATGCTTGGCAGGCTTGCTTCTAATCCTCAGAATATGGCTGTAAAGTTTATATGATCAATGACATGTCTACTAACAGCTGCAATTCTTGCAAATTATTGCAAGGCATAAAATTAAGAAACACGTGGATTTCTGTTTGAAACTGTGGACTAGAGTGTTACTCAGAGTTGTACATCATGCCAGCCAGGAATGCACCTCCTTCCTTTCTCCTAATTTTATATCTGAGTTGCTGCTTCCTAATTTGTATAGATCTGCTCTCCCATCATTCACAAAGGGCATATTTTAGGGAGGAGAGTCCCTAAATATGTATGTAAACCCTTCCACAAGAATAAATAACAGATATGTAAAAGCGAGCAAGAATTTAATACGTCAGCTGTTCCACAGTAACTGTATGTGCATCCTCTTAATCCATAGTAAATGAAAGGTCTAAATCCCCATTCCTCTTAACCTTGAAGTAACTTGATCATTGGCTCCACAGTACAAAATTCAAACTCTGGATGGGAACTTTCAAATTCAAGAGGACAAGATACTGTTTGTAAATATAACAGAACTACCTAATTTTTCTCTAGAGAACTTAAAGTCCTATTAAGTATAAATATTTTGTACGGGAAACATTTGGAATAATTCCTTCTAATTGTAAAGATACACATATTAATACAATTCAACTCTCATACTACAGAAAAATTCCAACTTTCTATTACTCCTCTGAAAATTTGGGTCTGAACAGTAGGAAAAAAAAGGAAGTAATGGAGATAAAAGGAAGATGACATACAAAGCAGAATAGAGCATTTTAAAAATTACCAAAGAGGTACCAAAATATGTATATTTTTAAAAACAAAACCAAACAGAAACCCATAAGTCTTGATGAAATAATATATTTTATATATCCTCTTAATGAAAGTTGTTCCTACCTCCAACATCCTGGAATGTGACAAGAACATTCATGTGTAATTAGGAATTTGATATTATTTATCCTTCTTTTGTGCTTCAAATATTTAAACAAACTAATATGAAGCTATAACATAACAAATTTGTTACTTGGTCTATTTTAATTATCAACTTCATATGCTTTTCTCTGCTGACTATATTCTGTTTAACCAAAGGAAACAATTTTAGCTTTTATAACATAAACCATCAGTTCAATTAATGCTATCAGCTTAGGTGATATATGATTTATTTCTCCTAAGCTAAATGTGTTATGAAAAGAATGACAGTTATGATATTATATGTATTTTTTCACAATACAGTTTTGCAAGTCATGGTTGGAAGCAGACTCACTTTAATTTCCTTCAAGAGCAGTTTTGAATTAAATTACATCATTTAGTACAGGTTTGAAAATTAATTTAGCATACAAGTCATTTGCACCTTAAACTCCATTACTTTAAGAGGGTCTGGGGAGAAGTTAATATCAACAGAGTAGAGAAATGAAATACGAGTACATGTTTTGAGAAGTGGATGGGTCAGAGAAGTGGTAATGGAATTCTGAGCCTTTTGTTTCCAAGTCACTGATTTTGTTACGTTCTGCATCAATAATAACTCAAGTTGTTACTACAACTTAAATGCTGGCCAATTTGTTATTAGTTTGTTGGTCCAAGTCTAGCCCCTAATCAGCAAAATCTGTATTAAAAGTATATATATATAGCCGGAATTCTTTCTGGAAGAGAGACTAAGATTAAATAGGGAGAGAAAGCATTACCTTCTCTTTAAAAGAAGAACTTCTTTCAGGTGAGATTTCATACAGGTATAGTAATGCAATTAGATAGTTATATTTGCAACTAAAGATGGCACAGCATTTCAGTAAAATATTTGTTACTGTATCAAAAATTTGTTACTGCATCACCAGAGCGCCCCAAGGGATGACGAGGTCGAACGGTCACAAACTCCTGCAAGACCGTTTCAGGCTGGACATAAGGAAGAATTTCTTTACTGTCCGAGCCCCCAAGGTCTGGAACAGTCTGCCAGCGGAGATGGTTCAAGCACCTACATTGAACACCTTCAAGAGTAAATTGGATGCTTATCTTGCTGGGATCCTATGACCCCAGCTGACTTCCTGCCCTTTGGGCAGGAGGCTGGACTCGATGATCTCCCGAGGTCCCTTCCAGCCCTAATGTCTATGAAATCTATAAAAATGTGCCATAAAAATTCATCTAAATTTGTTGGGATGGTAATTTTGTCATTCAAACAGAAAACTTCCTGAATCATAGGCAAAGAATTAGAAAGGCAACATACTGCCGAATGAGGTACCTAATGAAAATCTGAAAGAGGAAGAAAAATATTTGTTAATGAAATTTGAAAGTGTACAAAAGTAAAAAGGCAATTAAAATATTACAAAAGAGACACTTAGAAACATGGGCCAAAAATAACGAATTCCAATTTTATGTAAAATAAAATCATAGCCCATGTGCCCAGTAGTGGTAAAAATTAACTCTTTAGAAAGAAGCATTACATGGACATGTAGCACAACTGTCAAAGGGCAAATATATTGCAGTTAAAGCACATGGGAAGTCTGTGGGAAAGCAGACTTAAGTAACAGCTTTAGCTTCCCCAAATATAGCACACAGAGATTACCAGAACTAATGGAGATGGTTTAGCAGAATAATGTTTTATGTGAAAAGGATTAAAGAGCTAAATATTATAGTTTGCCTAGGAAACAAATGTAATGGGTTGGAACTAGTTTTCAAACACCCAAACGGAATAAATCCCAAGATGATAAAAAATGATGGACTATGGTACATAACACAAATACGCTGAATAGCTAGAGATATTCTTGCAGTTGTTCTAACTTGTGCTGGCTGACTATGAAATTCAAAAAGATCATCAACCAGCAAAGGATTGCAAGAGAGCAGAAAAAAATTTGCAAGCCTCTGTGCTGTGCATCAGGAGCTGCAAGGAGGCATGGGAAGCTATCAGCCAGCTCTTCCAAATCTATGTCAGCTGGGGGAAATCATCAGCTACTGAGAGTCATAACTTTTCCATCCTTTTGAATGGGTGAAAGTTGGTCCAGGAATTCTGGATTATCTTTTCATTAAAAGATAAACACCACCTCCAATACCTTGAATTACTATACTTAGGTTACAGACCACTTACTGGTTCTTCTGATTTAAGTGGTATTTCCCCCAAATTTTTCCCTTCCTGGTTCTGTATAAATAATAGTTATTAAAAATTTTTCAAACGATCTGCACAATGAAAAACTGGACCTAGATCCAAATCTGCAAGATTATGAGAAACACCACCCCCTTTGTCTTTTGCAGAGAATTGTTAGCATATTGAAGGATGATACTCATGAAGTTTAACAAGCACCTACTTATAAACTGTAGGAAGGAAATTCATATTTACCTGCTTTACATGCATAAAACACACACATTCCAGTCGTGTTGTCAGGAATGCTTGCCCACAAACAGCACACACACGTTTTTCAGAGAGCAGATTGCCCACTTCTGGATTCTGTTTGACTGCTGTCTGTAGAAGAGAATCCTTTTCATTTAGCTCTCTCAAAATAAATCTTGCCGCCATTTCCTGGATTGAGACATGCAGAATAGAACTCTTGAAATATTTCAAACAATAGCAAGTATTAGTTCAAAATCAATACTATTTTGCCACCTAAACTGGAATAATGACTACTCTTGATACTGGAAACCATTTCATGCATGTAAGTAACAGTCAACAAGGTACAAAAAAAGGCCAAGAAATCTGTCAGTTCTGGAGCCAAGCAAGAAACAGCTTTCCCAATCCATAAAATGTATTTAGATTTCAAAAGTTTCCCCGTTCGACATACTGATATAAGCAAAACCTTTCAAAGTTTTTTTCATACAAAGCAGGGAGAAAAATAATAATCCCCCCTGTCATATAGCTAAAAGCTTAATTGGAGGGATATGGGAATCAAGCAGAACAGGAACTAGAGGCTGGATTTCCCAAATCCTAGATCCACAGGCTACAGACCAAACAGGCTGGCATCTTTTTCTCTTACCCTGAGAAAACATAGAGAAATATACTTGTATGTTTCTCACGAAGTCCCAGGTTTCTTGTAACAAGTAATTTTGTTAAAAAAATTCCTGAGCAGTTTTCATTCCACTTACAAACTTGTTCTGGATAGAAGCATTCACATGCAAATCTATTAAGAAAATCCAGGCCTACAGTTTTTGTTTTACATTTTCCTGCTTAAATTTACAGATTTTATCCTTGAGACAAGTTGTTGCATGTACAGAGGATAAGTCTAATCAACATTTTCCAAACTGTCTTTCTGTCCTGCCTTTCTTTCTATGAGAGGAATCTCCATGAAAATTATTTCTGTGTGAGAGACTGATTCTTATGCACTGTATCTCTTCTGGCTAAAAGCAAAAAACAGCTCCTAATATTTTTATTAATGCAAGGCAATGGAGATAAATTGATCGCTATTTTCTATATAACACAAACTTTTACTTATTTGGAAGCCTGTTATGGCTCCTCCTCAGTCTTTTCTTTTCTAGACTAAATAAACGCTGTTCCTTTGACCTTTCTCTGCGGCTTATGATTGCTATCGCATTATTCTTGTTCTCTGAACTCTATCCATGAGGAAAAGATCAGCTTTTTTTATACAGAGCACTTAACATCCATTCTTTAAAAACAAAATTATCCATTTGTAATGGGATTAGAAAGTGAAAGTTGTTTGATCTGTTGGTTTTCACAGGCAGTTTGTCACTGTAATAGAAATTCTTCTCCGTTCATATCTGGGTTTGCACTGCAGAAGGCTCATTGTTGAGACCTGCTTATTTGGGGGAGCAAGGTCTAATTCCCAGTGAACTCTACTGTACTACACTTATATGCTAGATCAAGGGTATGCAAATTTTTAGAGTGACAGGCTGCCACATCTGACCCACCATGGCTCCCCTCTGTAGTGCCTCCCCATGCAGCACCCCGGCCACCTACCACAGCTTCCACCACAAGCTCCCACTTCCACTTTGTACTGATCCCCATCCCAGTTGGCACTGTATGACAGTGAGCAATGATAGCGAGTGGCACATGCCATAGGGAGCAAGGGATGGTGGCGGGAGTGCAGAGGGCATTGCAGGGGGCATTGATGGCACAGTTCAGGACAGAGAGGGAGTACACATCAAGCCAATCTGCAGGCCACTGATACCTTATGCCACACTCTGGGCTAGATCCCAGAGACTACCAGAGCACAGTGATTTGTCCTGGGCCAACACCCGCAAATGCAAGGAAGCTGGCAGCAGATTCAACAGCAGGGGGACAGTGTCAAGCAGCCGGACATGAAGCTGGCAGCAGTGTGGAGTTGCCATGGGGCGCGAGGCGGTTTTCATAGATTGTTAGGGGCTGGAAAGGACCTCGCAGATCACTGGGTCCAGCCCTTCCACTCTAAGCAGGAAGACAACAGGGGTCAAGTGACCCCAGCGAGGTGACTCTCCAATCTCCCCTTGAAAACCATCAGGATTGGTAACTGCAACACCTCTGGAGGGAATTTATTCCACAGTCTGAACACCTTAACTGTGAAGGAGTTATTCCTGGTATTAAGCCTGAAGTGGCCTTCCAGAAGTTTATATCCATTGGTCCTGGTCTTCCCCAGGGGTACCCTAGTGAATAGTTGTTCACCAAGCTCCTGATGCACTCCTCTGATATAGCATTAAGTTGCTATCAAGTCCCCTCTCAACCTTCTCTTCTTTAGGCTAAAAAGGCCCAGGTCCCTCAGCCTTTCCTCATATGGCTTGCCTTGCAAGTTTCTGATCATACGGGTAGCTCATTTCTAGACTCTCTCAAGTTTTTCCATGTCCTTATTGAAGTGCGGCACCCAAAACTGGACGCAGTACTCCAACTCTGGTCTCACCAGTGCTGAGTACAGCAGGAGTATCAGTTGCTTAGTTTTATACAAGATGCATCAGTTGATGCATGGCAGCATGTTGTTTGCCCTGCTGGCTGCTGCGTCACACTGACGGCTCCTGTTCATGCGATGGTCAATCATTACCCCTAGGTCCCTTTTGGCCGTGGTGCAAAAGGGTCAGGCTGTCACCTCTGAGCCTGTATGTATGTTGAGGGTCATTTTCCCCCCAGATGGAGCACCTTACACTTGGAAGTGTTAAACTTCATCTGGTTCCGGTCTGCCCAACTCTCAAGCCTATCCAGGTACACCTGTATCAGCAACCTATCTTCTGGCCACACTGCCCCATAACTTGGTGTCATCCACAAACTTGGCCAGCAAGCTTTTCACTCCCCCATCTAAACCATTGATAAAGATGTTGAAAAGCACTGATTTAGACACGGACCCCTGAGGGACACCACTGGCCACTTCACACCAGGATCACACAGATCTGTTCATAAGCACGCTCTGTGTCCTACTCTGTAGCCAGTTTCCCACCTCAAGCAGCTAAGCCCACAATCTTCCAGTTTTCCTACAAGGATATTGTGAGATACTAGGTCACAGGGGCAATGTGTAGGGGGTACATGGGAGTGCACCTGCACACCTGAGAGTGCCAATGCACCCCCTATCCAGCCACAATCCCTGTTTAGCCGGTGAGCAGGGGGGCATGAGGGAGCACCAGTGTCCCCCTTGCAAGCACTGGTCAGGAAGCGGGGCTGCCTGCTTCCAGAAGTGGCCATGGGAGTTCCAGAAGCAGCGCGGTGGCTTTTCAAGTGAGTTCAGCTGCGGGGGACCCCCCCCCCAGCCAGCAAGATCAGCTGCCGGGGGACCCCCTGCACCTCTTGGCCAGCAGGAGGTCATCATCCCTAAAAGTGCTGGTGACTTGAGGACCATCCCTAGCTTCCACTGTACATGCACCTCTTTTTTCTTCTTTAAGAGGACCGCAGTGTTCCTATTAAACCAGGAAGGCTTCCCAGCCCTCCTGCTACCTTTCCTCTTTGCAGGAATGGTGTTATTTTGTGCTTGAAGGATCATCTCCTTGAGCAATGACCACTCTTCATGCACCCCACTTCAGTCCTGCTGGCTGATTTGTCGACCTTGCGGCAGATAGAAAACCTGTTAATTTCATGGTTGCTGTGGCCCAGGTTACCCTCAATGTTTAAGCCACTCACCAGATTATCTCCCTTAGCCAAGACCAGGTCTAGGAGAGCGTTATCTCTGGTTGGCCCTTGCACTTCCTGGGTCAGAAATAGCTCCTCAGTTGCCCTGATTTGCACCCCCCGCCAGGGACAGACTTGCTGGATCCAAGCACTTTGTAGGCTGGATCTGACCTCTGGGCCATTGGCTGCTGACTCCTATGCTAAACAGTATAGCACTGACCTGCCCATGTGGCCAGGTAGCACATGCTATAGTATAAATCATTGCTTTAATATGCACTGAGCTTGAGAATATAGTCTGAGAATCAAGAAATTTATGAACAGCCAGTCCCACTAAAACTACCATATTTACTGAAAGCTAAGACAAAGTTTTTGCCCCCCAGTCAGCATGGGGGGAAACCCCAATTAAATTTGCGTACAAAGTGGAGGGGTGGGGTAGGTAGCTGCTGCAGCTATGACTCTGGTCCTGAGCCCAGGACAGGGTCAGAATCAGACCCACGGCAGCCTCATCCTCCCCATCCACTTGCCCTCTACAGCTTCTTTCCCCCTTTACTGTCAGGTGAAGTTCAGCACCAGCTTGGATTGGGTTCCCTCCTGGGCACAAAGCTCATGGAAACTCTGTCTCCTGCCCAATGAATCAGCAGTGCCAACATTGCTGCTTGGCCCCCTGCCCAACCAATCAGCAGTGCCAGGACTGCTGCATGGCTGGCAGAGGCTGAGCTTCCACATGCTTTGCTGCTCCTAAGCAGCATCTGACAGTAAAGGAAGGGAGGGAAAAACGGCAGAGACTGGGGAATAGGGAAAGGGGCAGAGATTATGTGGAATGGGAGGGGAGGGGAGGGGAGGGGAGGGGACTGGAAGGCTGTGAAGTGTTGGGGGGAAAGAGGACAAAGGGTCTATCTGACCCCCCCGCCCTCCAGCCTTCCCTGCTGCAGCAGTTCAGGGGGAAGAAGTTAAGACAATCCTCTGGTAATTAGATCCTAAACTTGGAAAATTATAACAAATTTATAATTTTTCTATATATAGAACCTAATTATTGGGGGGTTGCCTTAAATTCAGGGTTGACTTAGATTTGAGTAAATACTCACAAACATAAATGTAAAGAAATTGTAATAGCAAATTTAATAGTGAAATACAAATAAGATATAAATGACCCAACAGCACAGGTAACGCATATCAAGCAAATAAATTAAATATATAAAGTGCACATTTAGCTAAATTCATAACAATCTTATTTATATTTGAAAGCAAATTAATCTTAAAATTTGTAAGTCTTAGGGTCTTAAAAAGCCTTTAGCAGGTAGCTAGCTTGTTAGGGAAAAGGACTTCTTACCTAGGTTTCAAATTAAGTTTTAAAAGACCTCTTATCTTAGTTTATCTGCAGACGAGCTATTCAGCAATAACTGTAGTTCAAGGCTGGAAAGCAATTCCAAGATGAACCCAGAATTTTATACTCTGTTGCTTGGCTCAAATATAAAAAAAGTTACTAAATAAAGTACAAATATAAATGTTCATAATAGGCATTACTTTCATTAATATTCAAGTCCTTATTTTATTACATATCTAAGCTATAACTTGTCTAAAATTAGCCGTGTCTAGCATCAAACCAGCAGATGTACCCTAACTGGCCTTTAGTACAACCTTTAAATTAGTTATTTTTCTAATCCATCCTTCTTGAATTTTCTAAAATGATTCACACCTTGTGACATCCTCTAGTCTGATTATTTCCTTTGCCTCTTATTCCCTACATAAACTTTGGTCAATCAAATGTAAACAAATCCTCTACCAGACAGCCATTAAGCACTTAGAGCCTATTATAGTCTGCACATGGCAAGGAATTTATTAAGAGTTTAACTGCTTCTTAGTCCATGACCTTAAAGGGAACATGTCATTAGGAAGCTGTGTCACAGTGTACACACAGTCAAGCAACAAAAGCCCGGAAGGGCTGAAATGTTTCTTGCTGAAATGTATAAGGTGGCTAACTGATTCCAACCACCAAGGACATAGAAAGGTGACAGACCTAATCAGCAGTTTAGACAACAACCCCATTCATGCAGTACTGAGTTAGGCATCTCCCAAGAAAACAGGAAAGCCCAATGTTAAGGACCGTCACTTATCTTACACAGAGAGGAATTCAAAGCAAAAATGTTCCAGTAGTCAACAGATAACAGATATTAGGTAAGTTGTGATGATGCACACAGCATTACTGAGTTGAACACTCACCTTCCTCATATGCACAGTTTCCCAACCAAGAAATAAAATATTCAGCAGGAGCCCAGTGCTGAAATGTTAACCATAAAAAAAAAAATCTCTCTAACAGAAGATACCACAATAACTACAGAACAGATTTACTCAAATAGCATTTTCTTCTGCAATCCATTCTGCACACTGTCTAAACCAGTAGTATCTGATGAAAGTGAATGAATGCCTCTGCAGGTGGGAAACTAGGAAAAAAATTGGATGTACCATAAAAATGGAACACAAGAATTTGACATGACGTATGATGATTTTCCAAGTGAAATAAGGAGATGATCTTTTCTGCTTATTGAGCCACTGATACCACCAAAGAAAGTTTTTTTCCTCCTTTCTTTTACCCTGAGAAGAACCTAGAAACATTTATTGGATAGGATTTGCTTTTTGAAGTGCACAACATCAGATCTTTGGTATCAAACTGCAGTGTCATAAGCTGGAGTAAGATAAAAGAAAACAGCCTATCCCATACTTTTCCTTTGCTTCAAAGTTTGACACAGTGTTATCTGCTGTAAATAGCAGCTGATCTTTCATGGAGCTACATAGGCAGAAGCAGTTTGTTCATTTGACAGGCTATTTTCCACTACTCATTTGATTCTTTGTGTGTTCGAGACCATCAATGGAACTGAAAGCACGAAAACTGGGCGACAGCTAGAAGGATCATTTGCAGGCTTATTAGGTTTGAGAATGGTAATTACAAATTGCCTTCATCCACAAACAGGGCATTCGACAAAAGCCATGAAATGAAGTAACAAATATAAGAAATGTTGTATTTGTTGCTTCATTTCATGGCTTTTATCCAATGCCATGTTTGTGGAAGAAGGCAATTTGTAATTATCAGCACAAATGAGTTATTTAGGATAGATGTTTTTTGCATCCAGCGCTTTCCCAGATTTCAGCCTCTCAATAACCTTCACAGAACCACAGAAAAGTAGGACTGGAAGGTACCACTGAAGGTCATCTAGTCCAACCCCCTGCTCAAGGCAGAATCATCCCCATCCAAAACTTCCCATAGACTTGTTTGTCTAATCCAGGGATAGACAATTATTTTGGCTGGAGGGCCACTTAACAAGTTTTAGTAAGCTGTTGAGAGGTGCAAGGATAGCCCCGCCCTTTGATGGCTGCCTCACCCCCTCTTCACCATCCTGGGACCGAAAGTCCACCCTCTAACCTGTGACCTTTGCCACCAGAAGTCCCTCCCCTTGCCCCGGAAGTACTTCTTTTGGGAGGGAGGGTGCTGACATCTTGAAACTGGAAAAAAAATCAAATCACATAATAAATAAAAAAAAAATCAAACATCTACTATAACTTTTTAAAATTTATTTAAAAATATTTTTGTCCTGATTTATGTGCATTTGCATAGTGTATCTAAAGGCAATTGCATAACAGCTCAAAATATATTCCTACTCTTGTATATTGCGGGGGGGGGGGTTGGGGAGTGTGTGTGTGGTGGAGTGTGGGTATGATGGATGCAGTGGGGAGGGTGGGTATGGGGTATGTGGTCGGGGTGGGGACAGTAAGACAGTTTGGGGTTATGGTGAGTGGGGTGGGAGTGTGTGGGAGAGTGTTTGGGGGAATGGTGGGGGGAGGGAGGTGTACGGGGGCTGTGGGTAACTGGGAGGCTATGTGTGCGTGTGTGTGAGGGAGGGGGGTCCTCAGAGTCCCTAGAGTGTGCTAGTGCCTGGAGCTGCCTCTGCAGGTTGCGAGCAAGGCCAGCCCCACCTGACCCCATAGCAAGCCACTCCGTGTGCTCCCACCCTAGTCCCCTACTGCAGGTGGCAGCAGCATGCGGGGTCAGCCCCACCAAGTCCTGAGCAATGAAGCCAAAAGTGCAGGTCATGGGGCTGGGCCAGGGTGGCAGGAACAGGGGCAGAGCCAGTCCAGTTCCATAGTGCAGAGCTCTCCCCTATTCCCCATGACCTATGCGTAGCAGTGAGTGGGACTGGGCCACCAGCTCCATCACACATGGCTCTCCCCAGAAGTGCATGGCTTAGGAGGACTGTGTGCAAGCCTTGCACAATGGAGCCAGGCAGACCCTGTGCCCACGTTCTATGCTTCTACAGCCCCACCCTGAGTTCCCACTAGCCTCAGTGCAGCAGCATGGGCCCTGTGCTCCTGTCTGCAGCCACTCCCCCACTGCTGCCACTTCCCCCACTGCCAACTGCCATCCTTCCCCTGTTAGGTCCCTACTTTCCTTCCTGTGTTGCCCACCTGCCATTGCTGCTGCTGCTTTCAAGCTGCTGCCACCACTCCTGCCTGCTCACTGCCACCGCTTCCTCTGCCCATGGTACCACTGCTCCTCACCACCCCACCCTACCCCCCCACTCTGGCCAGGCCAAGCTGGGCAGGCTCCGTGCCACACGGTCCCAGCCATGCACCCAGAAACTGCATGGTGCTGGCTGGGGTGGACTGGCCCCAGCAGGATACAGTTCCTGACTGCATAGCCAAGACTGCATGGTGCAGCATGGAGTCAGCCTAGCTCAGCCCGGCCCCCACGCAGTATGGAGCCAGCTCCTGCCGCTGCACGCTGCTCATCTGGGAGATGCTGATCTGGCGCTAGTTCACTGGTCCCACTGCTTGTCCAGGAGGGCATGAGGGGTGGGGCATGTGCCCCCAGATCTGCACAGGGCGGGCATGGGCCAGGGCTGCGCAGGGCTCTTCCTGGCCCACCCCATGTAGATCCAAGGCACACGCCACCTCATACTCTCCCAGACCAGCTGCAGGATAAGCAGGCTAGCGCTGGACCAGCAGCTCCCTGATAAGCAGCATGAAGAGGCAGGTGCCTCCCCCACCCGTGCACCCAATGAGCCATGGCTCTGTCCTATGCCTGCCCCACCCATTAGGCAGTGCTTGCCCCAGCACCAGCCCCACTCCTCCTTCACCACATGAGCCTTGGTCTGCTCCATCATGCCCCTTCCCTTTCCCCTCCCCTTCCACCACACCAGACTTACCAGTTGCACATAGCTCTCCAAGCTGCTGGGCTGTGCTCCTCGCTGCCTACATGCCGTGCTGTAGCTGCGCACATGCATGGGCATTTATCGGCCACATTATCAGCCACATCAGGCAGATTTCCAATACGATCTATTTTCTTCATATCAGTGCCTATCTGATATTGGACCAAAGTATTGCACCTCTACTTATGTCTGTAGGGAAAACTATTGTAGAAGTATTTGTAAATTGTCCAGAAGTCAAACTTGCCTATCTCAATTAGAAGCAGACTAAATTGCTGGAATCCAACATGTGCAATGTCTTTAATGTGCTTGAAAGGCTTCTGGAGACATTCCATAAAGAAGAAAAAGCTAAAGTTGCAACATTACAGATACAGATGTAGAAGACAACCTGTTCTCAGGCCACATTATCGTGAAAGAACACTAACCTTTCCAACCTAATGACACCATCACCTGGTCTCCTCAACAGCACTCTCAACTATGCTGATACATGTTTAAACACAGCGCAAGCTTTCTTGTTGCCTTATGCATTTTTTCTCTATTAGTCTTTTTACTTTAAAAGGAAGGAGATTTCTCCTTCTACCATTTTTCTGCAATTAGTATTGGAGAACAAATATATGAATGCATATGCTTTAATGGCAGCATATTTATATGATCATCTGTAAAAGTTCAGGTTGGGTAAACATAGTAATTCCCTAACCTCAAATTTCAAATCCTGCTTCTAAAATATCCTGAGCTTCCTCCTATATACAGAACTATTACCAAAACCAGGTTGTACTCTGCAAGAGAAGATAAAAGCCAATAATTACTATTTTCCAAAAGCTGGGTAGTCAAACTGAGTTGGGAAGAACAAGCAAGGGAATCATTATGCATGCAGGAACTTCAGGAAGAGACCAAATTTATTTTCAGGGAATGAGTTAAATTACTTTGGTAGGGAATGAGTTAAATTACTTTGGTAATGCACAGAAGTGGAGGCTGTACCTCTACAAACCATTACTTGGCCAGAGAGTAGCTGAAGAACTGATAAAATAGATTTCCAAGGTGGGGATCCCCTGGGAAAATAGGTATGGACCAAGGGACTAACTTTATGTTCTATGTCATTAAAAGTGTCTGTCATATCCTTAGGGTAAGGCACTAGAGGGCCTCAGTTTACTACCTCTAGACCAATGGGCTGGTTGAACATTTTAATGGGACCCTAAAAATAAGCTTTGTCACTGCACCCAAGATGACCATCGGCAATGGGACCTGTTAGTACCCCCTTCACTATTTGCGAAGGAAGCACCCCAGGCCTCTTTGGGCTATGCCCCTTTTGAATTACTATATGGGCATTTCCCTCATAGTTTGTTGAACTTGCTCCACAAGGGGCGGAAGAAGGATGAAAGGGTCAGGGCTGAGCACTCTTGGTACATGAACACCTGAAGAAAGAGGCTGCAGATTGCTAACAAGTGGCCAAGGATAACTTACAAAATGCGCAGAGTCAACAACTGGAGCAGTACGATAACAACACGAGGGGGCGGGAGTTCCAGGTGGAACACAGGGTCCTAGTCCTCCTTCCTAGCTCCAAGAGCAAATTTTTGACCTGCTGGCAAGGCCCATTTGAGATTGTGAGGCAAGTTGGCCTGATCGATTATGAGGTATTCTGACCCGGGCATAGAAAGGAGAAGCGAGTCCACCATGTGAGCCTGCTGAAATTATGGGGAGAGCTGGAAGGTCTTTTGGCCATCTCACTGCCTGAATAAAAGGAATTTGGATGGGAAATGGGTTTGGATGGGAGAAACACTAGGGAAGGCAGGGCTTGAAGGCAGCGTAGTCTTAGGGCAACATCTCATGAATGGGCAGCAACAGCACTTAAGAGAAATAATTCAGGACTTGAAAGATGTCTTTAGTGAAGCCCTGGGGAGGGCTGGGGGGCTGTATATAAGATCATCACCCCAGAATGCATAATAGTTGGAGAGAAGTGGAGGGGGATGCCATATTATAAGTATCAGCCTATCAAAGAGGAATTAAATAGAATGCTACAGCAGGGGATCATCACTGAGTCCTGAAGCCCATGGAGGAGTCCGATTATAACTGTTCCAAAGGCAGATGGAACCCTTCACTTGTGCATAGACTTCTGAAAATTAAATACAATTATGTGGTTTGATGCTCTCCCTATGCCTCAGATGGATAAGCTTTTAGAGTGGACAAGCCAAGTTTATTTAAACATTTGACCTGGCAAAAGGATATTTGCAGACCCCACTGAGACTGGAGGACCAGGCCAAAACCATTTTTGGGACTTCCTGCGGCTGTATGAGTTTAAGAAGATGCCTTTCAGCTTTAATGGAGCTGTGGTGACTTTCCAACGGCTGATAGGTTGGGTACTGACTACACATCAGGCGTATGTGGCTGCGTACATTGACAATATTGTGGTCTATAGTGAAGGCTGGGACCAACATGTGAGAGCAGTGAAAACTGTCTTACAAGAACTAAAACAGGCTGGCCTGACAGCCAACCCAAAGAAATGTTCTCTGGGAAAAGATGAGACTAAATATCTGGGTTTTCTAGTAGGGCAAGACCATATAAAGCTTTTGGCAGATAAGCAGATATAATAAAAAATTACTGTCCCCTGCCTGTTGGGTCGCAGGGGTTTGAGCCTGCCTGCAATGCCCCTGGCCAGCAGGCAGAGGCTCTCCATCTTTGGCAATCTCTGAGGAGGCTGCCAAACTGCCCCTCTCCCTAGCCCTGCCCCACCCCCTGAGCTCCAGGGCTGTCAGGGAGAAGGGGATGGAGCAGCAGGCAGCTGCTAGCTGCTTTGCCTGGCAGGAGCTTGGGGGGAGTGTGGGGAGGAAGGGTGGAATACAGCCCCCTCACCCATGACCCCCCCCAGCTACTGTGACTAGGATACTGGGGAGAGCTGAGCCAGGCCTGCAAGGCAAAGGGGGTTCCCTTCCCCCACCCAGGCTTCTTGACAGTAGCAACAGCAGTTACCAGCTCAGCTTTGCCTGTCCAGAGCTGGGGTGGGGAGGAGCTGGGTGGAATAGAGCCCCCTCACTTCATGGACCTGGCCCAGCTTTCCCTAATGCCCCGGCTTGGGAGCTGAAGGGGGGCGCAACACAAGGGGGCTCCATTCCATCCTGCTCACCTCTCCAGCTCCTACCCACCAAATCAGCCAACACCCTAAGGGATAGCCAACATGGGTTTGTTGCGGGTAGGTCTTGCTTGACCAATCTCATTTTCTTCTACAACCCGGTGACCTATCACCTGGACAAGGGAGAAGAGATTGATGTCATATATCTTGACTTCAAAAAAGCCTTCAATCCAGTATCCCATGATCACCTCTTGGCAAAACTGGCCAATTGTGGCCTTGGGTCCACCACGATCTGCTGGCTGGGAAATTGGCTCCATGGTCGGACCCAGAGGGTAGTAATAGATGGAAGTCACTCATCATGGTGTCCTGTGACCAGTAGGGTCCCCCAAGGCTCTGTCCTTGGACCCATATTATTCAACATCTTCATTAATGATGTGGACATTGGAGTCAGAAGCAGACTGGCCAAGTTCGCCGATGACACCAAACTTTGGTGCAAAGCATCCACACCAGAAGATAGGCAAGTGATCCAGCCTGATCTGGACAGGCTCAGCAAATGGGCGGATGAGAACCTGATGGTGTTTAACACCGAAAAATGCAAGGTTCTCCACCTTGGGTGGAAAAACCTGCAGCATCCTTATAGGCTCGGCAGTGCTACGCTGGATAGCACTACAGAAGAAAGAGACTTGGGAGCCATTAATTACCACAAGATGAACATGAGCTTGCAATGCAATGGCCAGTAAAGCAACCAAAATGCTGGCTTGCATCCATAGATGCTTCTCAAGCAAATCACGGGATGTCCTTCTCCCCTTGTACTCGGCCTTGGTGAGGCCGCAGCTGGAGTACTGCATCCAGTTTTGGGCTCCACAATTCAAAAAGGATGTGGAGAAGCTTGAGAGAGTCCAGAGGACAGCCACGTGCATGATCAGAAGGCAGGAAAGCAGACCTTACAACGACAGGCTGAGAGCCATGGGGCTCTTTAGCTTGGGGTGATCTGATGGCCACCTATAAGTTTATCAGGGGTGACCACCAGGATCTCGGGGAACGTCTGTTCACCAGAGCGCCCCAAGGGATGACGAGGTCAAACGGTCACAAACTCCTGCAAGACCGTTTCAGGCTGGACATAAGGAAGAATTTCTTTACTGTCCGAGTTCCCAAGGTCTGGAACAGCCTGCCATTGGAGGTGGTTCAAGTACTTACACTGAACACCTTCAAGAGCAAATTGGATGCTTATCTTGCTGGGATCCTATAACCCCAGCTGACTTCCTGCCCTTTGGGCGGGGGGCTGGACTCGATGATCTTCCAAGGTCCCTTCCAGCCCTAATGTCTATGAAATCTATGAAACAGTGGCCTGCTGCTCCCTCCCCCTCCTGCTGACAGCCCCTGGGGGGGGGAGGGGTAAGCTGGGCTGGCACAAGCACCAGCCCAGCCCCACAAAATATGAAACATTAACCCTAGAGGGAACACAAGTTCCCTAAAGCATTCTGCTTTAGAGCACCTTCTTCTAATAACTGATTTGACCACAGTTAACTTTTCATGTGATCGGCCATTTAAAGAAATGCTCTTCACCCATGCACATGTGTTACATCATAGTTGTATAGCACTTTCAGGGACCCAACAAGACAAAAATATAACCTAACTACTCTGTTTTAATTTTCCCTATGGGTACATAAGCCTAAGGTTTAGGAATGAAATGCACAGCTTGATTGAGTCCTAAGAGCCTTAGCACATCAGAATTTAATGGATATCTACCTCTGTAAGTTCCTGAGGCTAGATTTGTAAGAAATATCTCCTCTATTAATCCAATGATGTAATTATTGGCTGTACTCTTATTTATTTATTTATTTATTATTAAGGATTCTGGATGAAAGCCATGCTCCTGAAGACAACATAACAGACATACAACCATAATATTAATTTAAACAAAAATAACAGAAATGCAAATATAATAATAAAATAGGGCCAACTATTATGAAAGCATTATTCCTACTCCTAGAATTAACATAATCAAGTACAAATACAGTGATAAATCAGATCACGAACCTATAAAAATGTTGTGCATGGGTCCACAATTAACACAATATAAAACAAATATAGTGATGAAGTTTATTGGTCATATCAAGAGTAAAGGATGTTTAGCTCTGATCACTTCAGCCTTGTAAGCAAAAATCGCAAGACAATTTACTAAATAGGGATCTGTTTGCTGCAGGAGCCATGTTAATTTCTATTTCAGAAGTATGTCAATTTCTGCAAAAACGGTGATAAATATTTTTTCTCCTTATGTTGTTATATAAAGGACATTCTAAAACATAATGAATAGTGTCTTCTAAAACTCCTAGACAGACTGGGCAACATCTTTTATATTGGCTGTATTAGACAACCTGATGATTTAATTCAGTGTCATTTTTACATGTATTTGTTGATTTGATTCTAATTGCAACCTTGTTTTGATAATTTTACTAATTCTTATTTAGTTTAGTTAACGTTTATAGCAACTTCGCTCAGCACTAGGCTTGTTTTATTTTAAGTTTATTTATGAACTAGTAATTAAACCCACATTATATACAGAGACATTATTTTTCCCAGATAGCACCCTAGGTCAGAATTCTCAATGAAGGTAACTTAGCTAAGGTATCTGACAGCTACTTGGCTTTCTCTCAAAATTCTCACAGGGCTCTGGCACGGGATCTTTTGGCTGCAGCTACACCCACATTATCTATGAAATCACTTAACATCAAGAACTTCCAAGACAGTTAAATTAAAATGTAAAAGGAAGGTTGTTTGATAAATGACCTTCTGTCTTCCTTCCAATTTTACACTTTTTCCTCTGTTCGATGCTTTGGCTATGTTCAGATACAATCAAACAATACCTATAGGCAAAAGATAATGAACTATACAGTTCTGTTCAAAGAAACAACCTAGAAAGTCAGATAACATTTAACAATATTGGTCAGGATTTTTCAAATCCTGACATTTAAAAATGATACTAAAGATAACATTTAAATTTTCTCATTGCTCACAGTAAGAGATAAAATGTCTTCTTCTTGTATGGCACAAACAGGCTGTTTCTGAAGCAATGGATTGTCTTCACAGTATAACTCCTTCAATTCCATCAGCAGAAGGTCTGCCATCTATTTGAAATGAAAAATATTTTATTTGGGTGAGAAAAAGTAAGGAATCTACCAGCTTTGCTACTCAAAATATTCCATCTCAAATATTTACATTTTTATTATAAGGATATAAAGAAAATAGGATAAATGTTCTTGTAGATGTACATGGACTAATATTGTTAGGGAAAATATAAGATTTAAGGGAACACTGTTGCAAATATCTAATATAACAATTTTAAATGAAACAATTAAGATTGATTTCCTCTAAAAGAAAAGTCTTGTGATTAGAATCCTGCTTAAATTACAGCTTATAAAAAAACCTCTCTATTTAAAATCCAAGACGATGTATACTAGTACAGTTCAACCTGTCCATTCCTGTCCCAACATAACTGATTTTCCCACATGCATCTAATTCTGAATCAATAATTGACTCTATACCGTAACAGGTTGAACAGTCCCAATGAAATGCACACTCAAGTATGGAAGCAGTGAGTCTCTTTGCTTGGGACAGTTATTATGAGACTGGGCAAATTATTCAATGCAATAACAAAACACATTAGCAAAATTAAGGTTTATCATGATAAGAAAACAGAAATGAAATAGGATTAAAAGATCCAGAAGACACTTAAGTTTACTTTTAACTTCTTTTTCAGAATGGCTAATAAAAGCTTGTTTTTGAAGTATAGAAAGCTGTTAAAATTACACGGCCAATAACAGTACCAGACAGTAGTAGTATATTTAAAGCTTTCAAACTATATAGTAAAATCAATAAAAAATAATTAAAATAAAATAACAGCATTTATATAATTTATAACTTTTGGGTAAAAACATACATCCATTCTACCAGTTACACAAAATTAAAACAGAACATAATATATATGGTGGTATATAAGAAGATAAATGAAGCAGTGAACAATAAAACAAAACACGAGCATTCTTTGATTTTGGCCCTTATTCTTTGAGCACATAATGCAAATATACCCAAGGGGTATAAAACAGGCCCTGAAGTGTTACAAAGAAACCCGACTTGTTTTTTTTTTTCTTTATTAGCCCAGTATTTAAAGTTTCCCATTAACAAAGAAATCCATTTTCTTCTTTCTTCAAAAAGCGAACAAGACCACAGTGATTTAAGTACTCTATCTTCTTCTACCCACAAGAGCATATTCTGTCCAAATATGGTCTGATGTCACCTGCCCATGCCAACTGCAGATACCATTAAAGAAAAAACCTAGTAACAGCATCTGACTATTTGCAGTTTTGTACCCAGACAGGTAGGTTTCTAGGACAAATGAGTGGTTAATTAATCTTAAAATAGTATTGTTCAGCTAATGGCTCCTAGAGGTAGAGCATTTGTACTATAGGATTATGGATACACTTTCCTGTTCTTTGTTTACCTCTGATATAAAAATATTAATTCTATGGGCAAAATGAGTGCAAGCCAAACTACAACCTACATCTCAAAAGTTGGTAACAGTTCTTTTTGGCTAGGAACAGACTGACTTTTATTAGTAGATGTTTTGGATGGGGAATCCAGGAAAAAGATGACAAAGCTGAGATGGAAATACAAAGTGCCCGAGCGAGGGACTAACAATCGAGGGATGGGGGAGAGGAGGGGAACGCGACTAGGTTACATACGATACAATGTTAGCCAACTAAGCCCGGGGGTGGGGGGATGTGGGAAGGGGGAAGGGGAGGGGGGGGGGTTGCGACGCTGAGAGGAAAAGGGGATAGATACATACCCGTTACAGTGGTCCGCAATGTTGGAGGAAGTGGCTTGGAGAAGGCGTCTCAGCCCATAAAGTCCGATCGCGGGGGTCCTCTTCGGGTGGGGCGGGGTCATCCGTGGCGGCGAAATCCTCTCAACGTGAAGCAAAGGGGGGGGGGGTGCGGTTCAGGTGGCGGTGTCCTCAGTGACCAATCCGGCGGTGGCTCGTCTGGAGGGATTGGTGTACTGGCGGTGGCCCGTGATGTGCTCCACGTAGATGTTGCGGGACCAGCAGATGGTGTCGGACACCATGAGGCAGCACAATAAACCAGTTCAAGTGATCAGAAACTGGTTTAAACCTGCAACAGAACAGATGCTCAATGCACATAAACCAGCTTGAAAATGGCTGAAATTGGTTTGAGATAAACCTGGTTGAATGTAATATCACACTTAACTGATCTGGGTCAAACCAGTTTATGCAATGTCTGTCCCAAACCCCTTCCTGGTTTAAAATAAACCAGACATCCCCAGCATCCTGGCATGCTCTCTGGGCTAGGCGGGGCTCTCTGCTCCACAGCAGGGCTGGCCCCTCCCCTCTGCTCCCTGGCTGAAGCTCCAGTAGAGACTGCAGACACAGCAGGGTCTGCCTGGCTTCACCCTGCCCTACCCCCACCCCTCACTGATTAAGCAGGAATTCCCCCCCTTTCCCCCTCCCACAGCACAGACCTCAGCCCCATGGACACTAAGCATGAGGTATGCTAGCTAATGCTGAGAGGTGTCTGTGTGTCTCTCTCTCTCCAACTTCACTGGGGCACACAGAGAGAACAGTGACTGCTTAGGGCTATTTGGAGCTAATCAACTGGTCAGCCAGTAAGCTTTTTAAGAAGAGTGTGAAATAATGAAGAGAGCTTACTGTTTTGCTGATGAGGTGATAATCACTGTTATCAGCCCCCTGCTGGATTGCTCGCCTGTCAGTTTGCTGCAGACCAGTATAAAGAAGCAGGGAGAGGGAGGTTGAAAAGCTCCGTATCATCAACAGATACACTGCACACGTGCATTTATTGCCTCAGAGTGCTAGCAGGGGGCTGGGGTCAGGAAACATTCCTGCCCCTTGAGCAGCCAGCAGAGAAAAGCCTGGGGACTGTGCAGGCAGACCTCCCAAGGCAGGGGTCCTGTGGGGGCCTGGCCATGCCCCCACCTCAGCTCAGTACTGTACAAGGGAAGGGAGGGCTGCTCTACCACTCTCTGGCTCCTAGCCTGAGCCACTGCAGTCATGTGCCTGAATTTTCTCCATCCAGAGAATGTCTGTCCAGTTAAAAACTGGTTCAACCTAGCCAGCTTAGACTAACCTGCAAAGATTGAAACAATTCAGGCTCAGGCTTCTTGAATGTCTGTTCGTAGCCAATATGACAAGAATAACAATGGCTAAAAAATGCATACCTTTCTTAGGAAAGTTTTAAGATTATTATAATGACTCAACCACAGATGTTTGTTCTTATACTCCTTTTACATCAAATGTCAAAATATAATCTCATTCTCATAAAAACCTGTGAAAAGCAGATCACTAATTTTGGAACTCCCTAACTCTGCACTAGCTTGGCTTATATCCATATCTGCAAAGAACGCACAACTAAGAAGTTGTTCTCAAGAGTTTTTATTTAAGACAATCTGGCAATTATCTCATGACAGAAAAACTTATTTTAAAGTTCTAAATATATAGTTCTCATAGTAAGGTTAGTCAGCTAAAAAGGTGCAGAAATAGTTCAGTTCAGATATTTCTAGAATTCAAGAAAATAAAAAAATGTTGCCAGGGAAATTTTAAAGAAATATTCTATACGTCTAAAAATGCAGTTCTCTTCCAGTGTACATTCAAAAGAAAGATCGAGGAAAAAACAATTATAATCCTCTGAATAAACATATTATATAAACACTTAGAAGATTAAAGACTAGAAACCCTTTTGAAATCATCTTGCTGTATCACATAGATGTATTTAAGTAGAAAAGTACCAAGACTTGCAGAAGTTCCATATTTTAAACGTTGTATGCATTGGCATTATACTTAAGTTAAATGAACTGTAATTTTAATTTTTAAATATCTGTAGAAGAAAGGTAAAGATGTTCCTTTAAACCAAAACTATTTCTGCACAAAACCCCCATTTTAATGGACTTGCATAACTAAACAAACATACAAGAAAAGGATTCCAGATCTATCCTAGTAAGGAAAGAAAGTTACTTCCAACAGTGTTCTTTCTTTTCTTTTTTACATAGAATTCTGTCCAGCTTTTGTTCCTGTATAGAGAAAACAAGCATATATCTAATAGTCTACTCAATGCTCATATTTTTAACTTAAGATAACACGTATACCTGAAATAGGTGAATAGTGATGACATACATAATGACAATGGACAAATGAAAACAGGAAAAGATTTATATATCTGAATTATACAAAAGCTTGCAGAAAATATTCCAGAGCTGTTGACCATTTCTTTGCTCTAAGAAGCTCTTTTAATCATTAGATATTTATTGCTTTACACATTTTTTTTACTAGTTCATAATTAGTATTTATGATTAGAGCACTAAAGTAGGTTTTCTGCTACCTCTCAGTTCTGTATTAGAATCAAACTGTCAGAACTATTGTGAAGCTATCACATCATCTCTTCCTTCTGGCAAGGTAAGGGAAACCCCTGCTAAATTCTGTGGGTACAGTTCTGAGCTATTCAAACTTAAAGCTGATTTAAGAGAACAAGTCTTTTTGTATGTCTGATAAAATAAATCTGGATACTCTGTAGTTGTAAGCTGCCTGAAAAAGATTTGTAGACAGTTTTGTGAGACATCATCACAATTCAAATTATACAGAGCATCAGTGCTTGAAAGGTATATAACATTGGCTTACTGTTTCCTCTGGCACATCTCTTTCCATTTACCTTACAAAACTGATATTTCTGTTCCAAATGGATCTTTAAAAACTGAAGACTTCTGGCTCTTGGTAATTTTTTCTTAAAACATAAGAAAAAATTACCAAGATAATTTGAATATTATCTTGAATATTTTGAATATTTTTAGCTGTATGTCATTAATTACATTTATGCAAGTTTTTAAGTTAGATATGAGGAAAAACTCTCTCACTAGGAGGGTAGTTAAGCATTGGAACAGGTACCCAGACAGGCTGTGGAATCTCCATTCTTGGAGGCTTTTAAGGCCCAGCTTGACGAAGCCTTGGCTGAAATGATCTAGTTGAGGATGGTCCTGCTCTGAAGTGGGGGTTGAATTAAATAACCTCCTGAGACCCTTCCAATCTTAATTTTCTATGATTCTATGACAGCTTTCTAAACAGAAAAGGGTACCTTAACAGAACTCCTTGTTCAGTTACACAAATTGTGTTCTTGTAGTGGAAGAACAGTAGTAGTTGTTATGGCTTGGAGCAGGGGTGCTTCTTCAGCCACAGCCCATAGGCCAGATCCGGGCCCTGGCACCATGTCATCCAGTCCATGGGGAGTCCCATCGGCAACATGTAGGGGATACACACGAGTGCACGTGCACCCCCTGAGATTGCCTGTGCACCCCCTGAGAGAAGTGCTGGAGGCATTTCCAGGTTGCTGCTGGCACTTCCGCTGGCAGTGGTGATCAGCTGCTGGAGGACCCCCCAGTATTAGGAGGTACCAGTTGCCCATGGGGAGTCCTACTGGCTGTGGCCCTGCATGCTAAACTAGGGCACACAGAACAGCAAAGGCCCAGTCCCAGCACTCATTGCCCTAGAGTCCAGGCAGGTGGGGTATTGCAGGGCCCAGGGCTCAATCCTGGTGTGCAGGGTGTAATCCTTCCCATGGACCAACCCCACAGGCTTAGAGGACTTGTCTACACTACAGAGCCTCTTTGGTAGAGAGGTATGGTACCAACTTCTTCGTTGGTATGGCTGCTAAAGCCATGTTGGCAGAGGCCCTTCAGGCGACACAGCACATGACAACATAAGGAATTTTGCCACAGACAAAGCTACACTGTCTTCCAAAATGACATAACTTAATGCATCTTTCTGTCAGCACAGTGGTATTTATTCAGGGATTCTGCAAGCATAGCTATGTTAGCTAGGGGCTTTCATTTCTTCATACTCCTCACTCACAAAGTTACATTGGGAAAACAAGCAGTGTAGACTTGACCAGGAATATTATCACTGTTGGCAAAAGTAAAAGACCCTGTAAATAATGAAAATGCTAAATGAATTGAACCATGTATGTCCTGCCCTATTTAAAACAAAACACCGTTCACTTAGTCACTAAAGTCAAACTCTTAAGATTTAAAAATCAGTTTAAACAATAATAAAACTAGGTTCCCTTCAACTAAGATCTTTTTCCTAATAGGTGGTATCGCATTTACATTGAATTAAGCATAAAATCCTGCCTGAATTCTTTATTCATCCTTGCAATATTTTTTCAAAAATCCCCAGCCAAACTTCAAATTTGCTGGCCCAACCTGTACTCCAAAAAAAGGACACAACAGTCCTTTATTCCCTGAAGGTAACTATATAGCTGCACAAAAGCATACAGAAGCAACTAGCAAATAATCTGCAACATCTTGCTTGCTAAAACTAATTCAGAGAGACAACTAAGGGCCAGAATTGTTCCCAGTTGTTCTGCAGGCTAGCAGAATAAAAGAGAGGAAAAAAGAATGTTCCTTTCCCTTGACAAAGACCTAATCAAGCTTTCCCTTTTAAACATGAACCAGACCCTTATGCTGGTCCCTACAGGGCCCCATGATTTAGTACAGACGGTCAAAAAGTCTAAGGCTGAATCGATTCAGTCTTTGCAGGTTAATCTAAGATGCGCAGATTAAACCAATAAGCAAGTGAACAGACATTCACTTTTGATTCTAGAAATGCAGCCACATGCCGTCAGTGGCCCAGGCCAGAAGCCCGGGGGCACTAGAGCATGTCTCCGTACTCAGCTGAAGCAGACAGCTTGGGTCAATGCTAGCCTGTCCATCCTGTGAGTGGGGTTTGTGGGGAAGATGCAAAGCATCCTGGAATACTGGGGGACTATGAGTTAACTTGAATCTGGAGGGGAAGTGGAACACAAGTTCAGTAAACCAATTTAACCTAAATCAGTTAAGTCTGACACTACATCCATCCTGGTTTATCTTAAACTGGCTTTGACCATTTTGAAAGTGGCTCATCTGCACTGAATATCTGTTGTGATACAGATTTGAACTGGTTTCCGATCACTTGCACTAGATGTAATTTCTGTCCCTAGGCCAAGTATTTACAGCCCCTGAAGTCTCAATAATAGTCTAGGTATTGCCCTGGTTTGGAGTTCTGTAGAAACATTCTCACAGGTCTTTCCCCTTTACCTGTTATCCCCTTCTGAGAACAGAAGGCTCTGTTTAGAGACACAACAATGTGGTCAGGTGCCCAGAGTAGCTGCCACACGCAGGATCAGTGACTTTCCTGTTGCTGCTATACCACTGGCATGATGTGCAGCTGACACTGCAGCATAGCCAGGCCAGAGTCGTGCTCCACCTCACACTGCTGCTGTAGAGCACAGTGCTGGTCCTCCCCACTGCACTGCAGCCCCAATCCCAGCCGGCAATGCAGAGCAGCATATGGTGCCTCAGTTGCCGCTGCCAGTGGTTCCACATGAGATACACTGCATGCATCTCATGCTGGAGACTATCCCCACTGTGTTCCTACAGACCACCATTTTGTAAATCCGGGCAGGGGACAACTGAGGGTTCCCTCCCACAGAGGTGGGGGGAGTGAGAGCTGTGGGTTGGGAGTGATGGGCACCAGAGGGGGCATGGGGACTGTAGGTCAGGAGTGATAAGCAGACGGGGGGCTTCCAGATGAGCATGAGGGGCACCAGGAGGGGTGGGGGACTGTGGCTCAAGACTGATGGGCATCAGGAGGGTCAGGGGACTGCAGAGCCGGAGTAAGGGGCACTAGCAGGGATGGGAGGGATATAGGGTGGGAGTGAAGGGTACTAGAATAGCCTGGGGATGGGGCAGGGGGCTGTGGGTTGGGAGTGAGGGGTAACAGCAGGATCAAGGAACTCTGGGTTGGGAGTGAGGGGCACTGAAATGGTCAGCGGGGGGCAGAAGACTGCTTCAGAATGGAGGGGCACAAGCAGAGTCACCAGCTTGGGAGTGAGAAGCATGGGCAGGGCCAGGACACTAGCATATTAGGGTTGCTCAGTGCCGCAAAGCAACAGGGGACAACCACACCTGGAGCTCTGATTTTCCATGATTAAAAAATAGCAAAATTAAATGGCATATTTTATTATACTGATTAAGGCACTGGTAGGTTTCCAGAGTGCTTTAAAATTGTAAATATACCAGATGCCTATTAAACTTCTGCTTAGAGGTGTGGGGGGGGAAGTCCTTTGTAAATCCAGATTAGAACTGGTCTGATAAATGCTGAGCTGGGTGTGGGGGTTGATGAGCATTTGGAGAACAGGGTCCCCATCATGCAGTGCTCCCCTGCTTCGTTGATCCCAGAATTCACTGCAGTCTCTGCTTCAGGCTTTCTGTTCTCCATCTCTCATGTAAATGAATGGTCATTTGGTTCCATCTCGGATGCCGGCCCATGAGGGTGTCATCTGGACACCCAGCTGGATTCAGAGGTATTCTGTTTAACTGTGTGCTTGTGTCTGACTGTAGTTATTGTTGCTCTGATGAACTGATTCTTGGCATATGAGGGTATCAGCCTGTCCATGCTGATCAACCTGGCCAAATCAGGCGTGTCATGTTAATTTGTGTGTGTTTGTGTGTATGACTGATTTGGGGTCTGGAGGAACCCAGCCCCATTGAAACTGAGTCCTGTAAGATAGCTCCATTGGGGGTGAGGGCTTGCAGAAGGGAGAGACACAGCTCCGTATAGAAACACAAGTACCACAAGCAGCACATTAATAGAATTACCAAGACCCTAGAAACATATCCCTAATAAATGAGCACACCCCAAAGTAATGGGCAAATCTGGTAACACCCCCCACCCAAATACCCTGTCCCCAGCCCAGGCTCTGGCTGTCAGCAGCTACCCAAAATCTGGGCCAGCTGCAAACATCTGCTGCCTCTCCACTCCAGCCCCAGCACCAGCCCCAGCTGCCTCCCAGCCCCAGCCGCCTCCCAGCCCCTGGCCCAGCCCTGGCCTCCTGGGACGCAGCACATACTGGCAATATTCCTCACTGTGCTGCCATCGTGCTTCTGCAAAGCAGTGTTGGAACCCAGCATGGCAGAGCACAGCGGGGGGCGCAGAAAGCTGCCTGCTCCCAGCTCCCCACTGCCCTACCACACTTCCCCTGGCCTCGGCCCCAGCTGTCTCCTGGCCCCAGGCTCTGGGAGAACAGCAGGTGCCGACACTGCGCCTAATGGGGCCGGGGCCGCCAGGTAGGCAGCAGCTGTTTGTAGCCTCCCCGCTGCAGCCAGCCCTGGCTCTGGGTAGCTGCTGATAGCCACGGAGCCCAGTCTGCTTCCAGCAGGGCTTGCCGCATCCCAGCTGCCTGCTGGGAATAGCCTGGGCTCCCAGCTAGCAGCAGCTACCCAGAGCTGGGGCCGGCTGGCTGCAAACAGCTGCTGCCTCCCCAGGCCCAATGCATGCCAAGGAAAATGGCCTCGCATGCCATGCACGACAAGTGCCGGGGGTTGCTGACCCCCGCTCTACACACTTTCCACAGCAACAGACCACCATTAACAAGCCACTACTGTCATACCTGCAAGGTGAGGTACATACTCACAGAAGCAATATAGCATTTTCATAATTCTAAATTATCAACCAGAATTCATGTCATGCATGGCTTCCTCGTCTGTGCATAACTGCACCTATGCACTACCCAATACACAGGGACTGATCCCTACTAGCACAAGTCACAAGAATGGAAGTTGGACCATGGCATCAACCCACTATCACTTGACAGCAAAAGCTGGATAGACATGGAGGAGTGCAGGTTGCAATGCCAAAAAGCACATTCCCTTTATTTGCCAAAGGCTCCAACTGTGCCCTGTTTAGGGGCAATATAAAAGTAATACATATATGCATTCAATAAACTGTATATTCTATAATAAGTAACCGTCGGTAGTCTGTGTCATTAATTATTGAACATTAAATAGAAAGTGGGTGTTTTAATTTTTGCCAGTTTTCAATTTCAGATTAGAGGATGAATTTTGGGTAATTTTCCACATAAGGCAACTGAGAAAGCCACAGATTTCGTAGATTTCATAGACACTAGGGCTGGAAGGGACCTCGGGAGATCGTCGAGTCCAGCCCCCTGCCCAAAGGGCAGGAAGTCAGCTGGGGTCATAGGATCCCAGCAAGATAAGCATCCAATTTACTCTTGAAGGTGTTCAGTGTAGGTGCTTGAAACACCTCCGCTGGCAGACTGTTCCAGACCTTGGGGGCTCGGACAGTAAAGAAATTCTTCCTTATGTCCAGCCTGAAACGGTCTTGCAGGAGTTTGTGACCGTTCGACCTCCTCATCCCTTGGGGTGCTCTGGTGAACAGACGTTCCCCCAGATCCTGGTGGTCACCCCGATAAACTTATAGGTGGCCATCAGATCACCCCTGAGCCTGCGCTTTTCCAGGCTAAAAAGAGTCCCATGGCTCTCAGCCTGTCATCGTAAGATCTGTTTTCCTGACCTCTGATCACGCGCATGGCTCTCCTCTGCACTCTCTCAAGCTTCTCCACTTCCTTTTTGAATTGTGGAGCCCAAAACTGGACGCAATACTCCAGCTGCGGCCTCACCAAGGCCGAGTACAAGGGGAGAATGATGTCCCGGGATTTGCTCGAGAAGCATTTATGGATGCAAGTCAGCGTTTTGGTCGCTTTACTAGCCGCAGCATCGCATTGCAGGCTCATGTTCATCTTGTGGTCAATGATGACCCCCAAGTCTCTTTCTTCTGTAGTGCTAACCAACGTAGCACTGCCGAGCCTATAAGGGTGCTGCAGGTTTTTCCTCCCAAGCTGGAGAACCTTGCATTTTTCGGTGTTAAACACCATCAGGTTCTCATCTGCCCATTTCCTGAGCTTCTCCAGGTCAGCCTGGATCACCCGCCTGTCCGCTGGCGTGGATGCTTTGCCCCAAAGTTTGGTGTCATCGGCGAACTTGGCCAGTCCACTCCTGACTCCAATGTCCACATCATTAATGAAGATGTTGAACAGGATGGGTCCCAGGACAGAGCCTTGAGGGACCCCACTGGTCACAGGGCACCACAATGAGTGACTGCCATCAATAACAACCCTCTGGGTCCGACCACGAAGCCAATTTCCCAACCAGCGGATCGTGGTGGACCCAAGGCCACAACTGGCCAGTCTGGCCAAGAGGTGATCGTGGGATACCAGATCAAAAGCTTTTCTGAAGTCAAGATATATGACATCAATCTCTTCTCCCTTGTCCAGGTGATAGGTCACCTGGTCATAGAAGGAAATGAGATTGGTCAAACAAGACCTACCCGCAACAAACCCATGCTGGCTGTTCCTTAGAATGTTAGCCCGGGCCAGTCCCTCAAGGATGGCCTCCTTAATAAACTTTTCTAGGATCTTCTCCAGGATAGAAGTCAGGCTAATGGGCCTGTAGTTAGCCGGATCCACTCTCCTCCCTTTCTTGAAGATCGGCACCACATTGGCCTTCTTCCAGTCTTCAGGCACTACACCAGAGCGCCAGGAGTTTTCAAAGATCCGTGCCAGGGGCTGGGCTATGACGCTCGCCAGCTCCTTGAATACCCTGGGGTGCAGGTTGTCAGGGCCAGCTGACTTGAAGGTATCCAGCTTCTCAAGGTGTTCCTTCATGAGGTCAGCATTTATGGAGGGTAGGGGATCCCCCTCACCCAGATTTCCCTGTCCCATTGCAGGCATGGGCATCCCGTGTGACTGATGAAAGACTGACGCAAAGTACCTATTTAGTAGGTTGGCTTTTTCCTGGGCGTCAGTTGTCAGTTGCCCCATCTGCTTTAGCAGGGGTCCAACATTGCCCTTGCTTTTCCTCTGGCTCCCCACATATCTGAAAAAGGACTTTTTGTTGTCCTTGATGCCTGAAGCTAGTTGGAGTTCAGTTGCAGCCTTGGCTTTCCTGGTTTGGTCCCTGCAGGACCGGACCAGCGCGGAGTAATCCTCCTTGGAGGTGAATCCCATCCTCCATCCTTTGTAGGCTTTCCTTTTTAGCCACAGTAGGTCCGCTAGGTCTCTGGAGAGCCAGGGGGGCTGTTGTGCCTTCTTGCTGCCTTTCCTCCGTGTTGGGATAGATTTAGCTTGTGCATTAAGGATCGCTTCCTTGAGAAGCAACCACTCTTCTTGAACTCCCATCTCCCTGGGGTCATGGTCCCTGAGGGCCTGACCGACAAGCCTCTTGAGCTTGTCAAAGTCGGCTTTTCTGAAGTCAAGGACTTCTGTGTTGCTGACTGACTTGCCAGCTTTACGGCGGATGGTGAAGGTGATCAGCTCGTGGTCACTGTCACCCAGCTTCCCATCGATCACTAGGTCGCCAATTAGGTCATCCCCCGTAGCCAGTACCAGGTCGAGCAGCGCTTTGCCTCTCGTTGGCCCATAGACTTCTTGAGTCAGGTAGAGGTCATCCACACATGAGAGAAAGCTTTGCGACCGCTCGGATTTTGCTGCGTGATCTTCCCATGAGATGTCCGGGTAATTGAAGTCACCCATGACAACCAAGGTCCTGGAGCAAGCGGCCTCAGTCAGTTCCCGGGCGAACTCCTGGTCAAGCTCAGGACTTTGAGTGGGAGGTCTGTAGTAGACTCCCACCGTTGTGTCCCCTGTGCCGTATTCCCCACGAATTTTTACCCAGAGGGTCTCTAGCTGTCCATGCCGGTCGCCAACATCAGCTTGCAGGGACATGTAGCTTTCCTTCACATAGAGAGCTACACCCCCACCCCTTTTGTCAGCACGATCCCTCCTGTACAGGGTATAGCCCTCTATCCCCGTGGTCCAGTCATGGGTGGAGTCCCACCAGGTCTCCGTTATCCCAATGACATCATATTTCTTTGCACTGAGCAGGAGGACGAGCTCGTCCTGCTTGTTGCCCAGGCTCCTGGCCACAATGACGTTGTGACAATAAAATCCGTTCTTATAATTAGAACTATTATAATGTCATATATTCTTTTGGCCTCAATGGCAAATAAACTTGTCCTGATTCAACACATCAACAGGCCTATCTATATGAGTCCAGGCTGATACACATGGATAGGTTCCAGGTTTAGGACCAAATTTAATAAGCTCAAACCTTCTTGCTTTGTCCTATATAAGAATGTTTCAGACAAACTTCCCTGCTGTTTAGGGTCCACAGAAGGCTGCAAAAAGGTAGTTGCAGCCTCTGAGAAAAAAAAAAAAGCAATGCAGTAGTGCCCTCAGTTGATAACTGCTATTAATGCACATTTATAATCAAAACTAAACCCACCACTTCAAAAAGTTATACCATTTTTTTCCCCAAAAAATGTCCTTAATTTTAGTTGTTTCAATACAACATAGTAACAAGCAATAGAAGATACAAAGAATTTGGGCAGTACTGAGGAAGAGATATTCTTCAGTCTGGGAAACAGGGAGCCATCACATGAATAATTTCAATGACAGAAACAGCAAATCCAAAGGAACTGAAAAGTTATAGTAGTTGAAACAAAAGAATTTCAGTCCCCAGTCTCAGTAGTGACTCAAAATAGCCAAGCTGTTAAAAAGAACATGACCCAGAACATTGATTAAAGTGCACAGTAAAAGACTGTCACCTCGTCCAAAACAAAGAATGCACTGGAGAAACACACAGTTTATTGGTATATCAGGTTAAAATGTATTTATCAGAGGACACTGAACACAAAATGACATAAAGATTCAATTAAAAATTATGCCATTTGCATGTGGTGTAATTTCCTTTTGACTCTAGCAATGGATTCTTCTTCGTCTTCCCTCATGATCAGTGGTTTAGATATGGTACTAAATTAACTCAAAAGAATGGCCATGATTTGTATAATACTCCAATCACAACAGTGTGCACACTAGTAAAATTGTGCTTAAATATGTGCCTTTTAGAAACAAAAATTCTTCAGCAACTGGAAGGAGACTGACAACTTTGACAAGCACATTTTGATCAACCAGATTGGCTATGTTACTTTTGGTACCTTGAATGGAATATTTACAACACATAAACACTAGTTTACGTAAGTTTGCCATCTCCAGTTGGATTCTGCTGGATTTCTATGCAACTCTGCATATTTATTTTGTTTTCACTCACTGCTCTGTAACATTCATGGTATCAATTTTTGCAAGTTGCATATACTGCCTATACATTTAATCTAATAACGCTACACAAAAAAAACTTTGTTAGTGAACAAATTATAGGAAAATAATACTTACTGCTGTTGGAAACACCCGAATTCTGTTTCCCGCTACATCTAGAATTCTTAGTTTCCTCAGTTTGCAAAGCCCCTAGGAGTAAATGGGTAAAAAACAATTTGGTAAAAAAGGGCGGGGAAAGACCAGTAAGTTAAACTCCTCATAGATAAGAATGTCATCTCAGAGGTATCACTCAGTGATGAGATTGATGAAGAAAGCCTGAGTTATCTGATTAAAAAAAGAAAAAAAACAAAGAGGAAAACTCAAAATGAATTAGAAAGAAGAAAATAGTGTAAGAGCAATGTTGCAGCCAAGATGATCTTGAAATTACGCAAGAAGCAAGCATGTCTTAGGGTGATAGCTTTTATCAAACCAACTATGTAACTGAGCTAAAGTTAGACAAGCTTTTAAATGAGACTGGATGAAGAATACCTTGCATTTGAAAGCTTATCTAATTTAATCCAAAATATATAGTTAGTCCAATAAAAAAAAAATATTACCATAAGAAATCCTTGCCTCTCAAAGTTGTCATTTCTGTTAACACTAAAAAAAAAAAATCAATCCTGAGTTATTTTTCAAAATTTCCAAGGACCTTTATCTCCCAATCCTTCTCCACCTTATTATGAATTAGTTATGGTGCAATACCTACACATGCACCTAGGACCGCAGCACTTTGAACAAAGGTGCTAAAGTGCAGGGCTAGACATCCAATACCTCCTCGTCTCAGTCACAGCCTCTTTCTTTCATTACAAAGGGATCCAGAGTAGTCTGTAAATTCACATTTCTCAGGCTCCTGTGTTCAGTAAACAAAAACTTTTAAATGGAGCGCCTGAATCTCTAAAATTACCAATAGACCCTATCTCCCAATCTCACTCAATTACCATTTCTTAACATAATTACTCAATTACCATGTCTTATTTCTGGTGGAACATGGGATAGAAAGACATATAAGATTTTACTTTATGCTGTTATTTTTTCAAGTTTTTTCATTGATAAATTAAGTAGTAGTTACAAGCAACTGCCAAGATATAATGGTATTAACAGCCTTTTTTCAACATTTTCTATTATAGCAGGCTTCATAGGTGCATTTTGTTTAATTGGACTGACATTTGCAGGTAACAAAGGTAATATACAAATAAAAAATAAACATAGTAAACAAAATAAACAAAGATCAAATATAAACTTTGCATGTTCAAAATCTTATTTTCTTCTCCTTGATGTACATACTGTTGAGCACCCACAGAACAAGCAACAGAACAAGCCTCAATCAGAATAGCCTACTACAAAAGCTGTACAAATCAGACTTGGTCGCAATAGTATGTATGCCATACTCCTAAGACCTGAAGTTGAAGACCATTCACTTATAGTCATAGAAGAAATATAACTTTATTTCTTCTGATTAGTTTAGAATGATATATTTCTCCTTTATCTTTACTTCTAGCTAAAAAGGAACACAAATAAAAGCTAAATACAACTAAACTTAATGTAAGATAAAATTTCTCAATGGGCCCTCATTTAAGGTCTAATTTTCCAAAGGTCTGGGGCTTTGTACATCTGCACATGGCATAAATACATAACTTACTAACTGTGCCAGCACTTACGCATCTGCATATCAGACAGTAAAGCAGCAGTGTCACAAAAGAAAAGTCCGAAAGCAAGGAACCTGATTCAGAATAAAAACTAGAGGCTCTTCCTTCTCCCTAAAAGCTAACTGGAATATGCAAGAGCTCAAGAGTTTTAAGATCAGTTATGTAACACATTTTAGATGTTTACTTTAGACTTCACCAAGGCAAACCAAGGCTTCTAATTTTGACTCAGGAAATGTTGTTATATGTTTGGCCATTAAAAGAGGTAAAAAGTTTTGATGATAAAACAGACTACAAAAGTATTTAAAACTTCATTTATTTATGCCAAATCCTTCCTGAAGCAACAGAGCTATGATACATTTCATTAAAGGCCCCATATTTTAAGAAAGCTCACATTATTTATTTAATGTCCAGCATTTCTCAAAATAATTAATAAAATGAACTTACATTAATTGCTTCCAGTTATTTGTTCAAACATCAAGTAAAGATTCACAATTAGTGATGTTACTGAATTTTATTTCATAAAATTACTTCAAACCTTTACTTACAGTATAAGAGAGAAATTTTAAAATAATATTTCCCAGGGCACTAAGTACCTGCAGTTTCCCTTAACTTTCAGTGAGTGTTCCGATTGCTCAAGCCTCCTGAAAGTCAGGATACTAGTTTGTTACTAGTTAGTTACTAGTTAACAGGTTTTAAAGTACAGATCTCTTGCTTGATTTTCTAAAATTAACAGAAAGAAAGTTTTCATAAATGGCCCCTCAGTCTCTGTACTCACAAAAATTAAAACAATACAAACACGTGGCATGAACGTAACTTACCAATTTTGCCAGCACTTGCAAAGCAAAAATTTTATGGCTACATGGAGTCATCATATGATAAATTAGTATGTGTATTTACAGTCTGAATTACTCTGCAGTAACTACCCATGTGGATAGTCTGAACCGATAGTTAAAGTCAGGTAACTTATCTTGCTTCAAAAAATGGGACATCTCACATGTACTACAGCATAAGACTGTGCACATTGATAACTACCATGAAGTAGCTAATACGTAGCAAATTTATGTCCTAGCCTGCCTTGTGGTAAATTGTTTATGTTGCCATACCTAAAGACAGACAGGATAGGTGCCTGTGCTTAGAAAAGGTGGGCCCCTACTTGTCCATTTTAGGCTTTGTTCCTATTTGCAAAGATTAATAAATCAGTTTTAAATTTCTATTTTCCAAATGTCCTCAAGAAAAGTATTTAAATAAACATCTTTGAGAGTGAAATTATCAAACATGTTTTAGTGATTGTAGGCATGCATTGTTAAGGTACTCTGGAAAACACACACCATTAAAGATTTGTTATTCAAATGTTTTCTTAAAATATGTACATTAATTAAAAGACAAAGTATGTTAGCGCAGGATTACTCACATCTGGAAGAACCTCTATCTGGTTTCTTGACAAGCACAGCATCCTGAGGTTTGTCATGTATCCAATTTCTTCAGGTACCATGATAAGACAGTTGTAGGACAGATGGAGTTCAGAAAGCTTTTCCAGGGAACATAGCTCTTTGGGAATACTTCCTATCTGATTATTATTTAAACTCATGTATTCCAGATTTTCTAACCTGTAAAATGAATAAAGTATTTTGTTGCACAGACTTAATATAACCTAAATTACAGGGAATAATTGAAACTTTTATTGAAAAGTTTCCTATACAGGGATGTGTTCTATTTTTCATGACATACCTGTTTAAATATATTTATATGAAACATATGGTGGGCAGTTGTTAAGAGATTTAAGTCTACTATAAAGTATTCATATGATATGTAAATAGCAATTAATCATAACTTGTCTGACTGCTTTTATTACAGACTCTCAAAACAAAGGATTTGGCTGGGTGTGGGTACTTTTTGGAGCCATTTAAAGCAGACAGGAAATGCCTTCTGAATTCCAAATATTACATATATAATAAGATTGCATGTAGATGGCTTATAGACAGAACAGATTTCGTCCTACATGTCAGGGTGGGTCAGAAAATGCAAATAAATGAAGAGAAATGAAAATCAAATGAAAATGCAAGAATGAAATAATGTTTATTTTTAAATAGTTTGTTCTGAAGTAAATCTTAATATTTTTCCAAAAGGAAAATATCTTGGGCCATACTCAACAAGGAAATCAGCAAAATAACAGAGATGAGAGGTGTAACAGGCACAGCGGATGAGAATAGCTGATGACTGCAAATGTTGATAAAGGTTACCATTGCAAATTTGTTCGTTCTAATTTTGTTTTTACTTTTGCTGAATGTACTGGAGCTTTTTCACATTTTCCTCAATGCTGCTAAGACAATTTTGATGTGCTTATTTTTCTGTTCAAAATGCACTGAAAATAATTTAGAATGTCACTAAGAAAAAGCACCTTTACCCAACTATGGAAAAGAGAAGTTAAACTTCCAGGTCAGAAAATCTTGACTAATTAAAGGGAAGGAGGGCTTCTTCTTCCAAAGAATTTCTGGATAGGAACAGATGCCCTATTCTGGAACTAAGGAAACTTCCATATTCCCCAGAAATGTAAGAGATGAGTTAGTACACTACCTGTTGGGTCCTTGGGCACAATTTCTAGATGGGGTGAAGATGACTACATGTGCAATCTACACCAGCCAACCACTCTGCAAGTAGAAAGGATCAGGGGGTGGTGATGCCTAGAAGAGCCACTTGAACCAGAAAAAACTGCCATACAAACCATGCTCATTTACTGCCCCCATCAGTGTACAGGAATCCCCTGTCAATGAACATGGGGTGGTAGATAGTTGAACAGCAGATGGCTGGGGTTGCATTAGCATGGCCTCGGCATCTGTGGACTCAAGATTCTTCGAGCTCACCTCAGAAAGCCAAAATGACAGCTTGGGCTCCTAAAATCTGTGAAGTTCCTCACCCTTCAGAACTTTCTTGCCCTTAGGCTTGTCTGCACTACTAATGTGTTCCTTGTCCGGGTCATGTCCAGAATTAACCGTAAACCGTGATTCAATGCATCATGAAATATAACTGTATTGTGACTCATCCCGTGCCAGGATCATTCTAAATTCTTTGTAGAAAGAGCACATAGTATGGTTGACACGCATGTGGAAGCTCATAAACCTAGGTATCTTGTATCAACACCTGGAATTCCTTGGCTTTGTGCCCTGCACTGCTGCTCATTCTGCTGGGGTCCCCTAGCAGCCAACAGCACAGCGATGGCATCATAATCATCCTGGCCACATTGGCTTTCTTGAAGTGTTTGCTGTACTTTTGCCTTCCTTTCCAGACTGCAAATGAGAACCTCCTCCTGGCTCCAGTTACTAGCAGCGCAGGCTGCAGTGGAAGCACTGCTGAAGGCAGAGGGTAGTGAAGTTATGAAATTAAGAAGATGAAAGGTCTTGGAAACATGTTCAAAATAGGATCTAAACCCCTACAGAAATGTCCTGGATGAAACAGGAATTCTCTGTAGTACTACAATTGACGAAACAGGAATTCTTTGTAGCACCCTGTAGCACCATATATAATCTCTGAATAGTTACATATAACGTTACAGCCAGGGTGGAAAATTATTTGGGCCCTGGGCCACATAGGTTATTTTGGTGAGCGGTTGTGGGCCAGGTCAGCACCCAGTCCCCAGCCATGCAACAACTCACCAAAACTCCTTATGTGGAATGGGGCCCCAAGAAGCTTTGTTCAGGAGCAGGAGGGGCAGGCAAGGCTGGGATCACAGGGAAGGTTTGCAAGGTGGTGACAGTGTGGGGCCAGGGCTCGAGCAGGGTCAGAGACACAATCCACTGCCAGCATGCCCCTGCAGCGGGCATGGGTACCACAGCCAGAGGTGTGCAGAGAGTGGACTGCAGCCCTGCCCTGCCCTGCCCCAGCCCTGTGCCCAAGATTCTGGCCCCAGCACCAGATGCAGCTTTCCACCCACCTGCACATCCTGTCCGCGTGGCTCCCAGGAGTTGTATCTGGTACCAAGACTAGAATCTTGAAGCAGTGACAGCGCAGGGTTGGGCAGAGCTGGAAGCCATTGCTGGGCCTCACTGGGAGGCTTCAGCGCCTATGAGGGGGAGAGGAGGGCTGCGAGCCCCACGGAGGAGGCTTGGGAGGAACTTAGCCTCCCTCTTTCCTCCCCTCGCTTGGCAGTGCACAGCTGGGGGAAGAAGGATGCACCCAGCAGTCACTCCACACCCTGACACTTGCAGCAGCCAGGACTGGGCTGGAGTGAGGGGAGGCAAGTGATGCTGGGATCACCTGCCCTGTGCCAGCCTGCAGCTCACCCTAGGATGCCCACAAGGTGGCAGCAGCCCACAGCCCTGCCAGCTCAGTGTGGGATGGAGCAGTGCAGGGGCAGTGGCAAAAGCCTTGGTGAGGGCACTGCATCTGGGACCAGGGTTGAGGGCTGATCTCCATGAAGACCAGCCCCAGATGCAGGTCCCTGCCCAGCTGCCCACGGTCTCCATGGAGATTGGCCCCTGGCTCTGGTCTTGGACACAGCAGCTTCACTGGGGCTTCTGCCACTTCCCCTGCACTACTCTGCTCCACCCCACACTTACCCAGTTGGGCTGGGGGCTGCTGTTACCATCCAGGCATTGTGGGACAAGCTGTGGGCTGGGATGGGATGAGGGTACCCCAGTACCATGCACAGGGGCCAAGGGACCCACTGCAGGCCAGGCAAAATCACTCCACTGGCTAGATCTGGTCTGCGGGCTGTATTTTGCCCACCCATGCATTAGGTCTCTTGTTCTACCAGAATCCCAGAGTACAGAGCTCAGAGCCCAGTTAGGACTGTGGACTGCAGCTCTGCTCACTGCAGCAGCAGGCACCAGTGCCCATTGGTCAGTGACAGGCTGTTGAGTTGCTCTTCCCTGGTGGCAGTGCAGAGGAGCAAATCCCTATTGCCCCCTAGTTAGAGTATGCCTTCATGGCAACTTTGCAGTGCTCTAGTTAGGGAGCTCTGAACCCCCCTATATATAGCACTATATTTTGTAGGGCTACAAATGCACATCTGTCCACAGCCAGAGTGGCCACTTCAGAAAGGACACAAAACAAATACAAATACTACTGGGTAAAAACAGTTAAACTGGGGAAGGACTGTGGAGATACCCTGTTCCAAATACTTTCTGCACTGATATGATTTTAACCCCTCACCTGTCCATGGCTTTTTAAAACCAGTAACAGACCACTTCTGGTGCCTTCCCTCATGGGTAGAGTTAAAGGAAGGAAGTTGGGAGAGGTTGAAACTTCTGAGCAATAACCTTTTCAAGAGAAGGGCTTTCGCGTCCCCACACATTTTACATCACCTAAAGCAAGAGGGCCCAGCCATAGTACCAATAATGATTTTTAATTTCACAAATTCAAGTTTTGCAATGATGTTTACAACTTTACAGTGCAAAATATTTGGGGGAAAAATGTGTTCTAAAAGGACTTTGTGATAAAATGTAAAAAGAAATGTTGTTATTGTACCTCAGTTCATTCCATAAAGCACAAAAGTTACATCTGTGGTACTCAAAGTAAATATTTTAGATGTTCTAGTTCAGCATATATTAAAAGATAATACACAAACATCAACATACTCAAAGACAACATTAAAAAGATTGGTTCTTGAACTCTAAGAGCTGGATCACAACTGTTGTTCTCAATCTTTAAGTGTTTCCAATTATATATTAATCCACAGGAATGAAAAGACCTCATCCCATATCCCTTTCAAGAAAGGCATCAAAAAGACAACCTGACTGTGAGAGAGAAAAATTAAAAGAAAATAGTGCAGTGCTTTAAAAAAATAACAAGTCAAAAAATTACAATTTCATTTCTTGCTGCTCAGCTATATAGTAAAAAGTCATAAAGCTTCCCCAGCAATTAGAAGTAGTAGTTTGTCACAATGATGATGAGGTAAATAATACATCCAAACCAAATACATTGTACATTAATATAATTTGTACAGCTTTGAGAAATTCTTTCATAATCAAAATTACCTGTGTATTTCTGGAGGAAGATATTTAAGCCTGTTGTTGTTCAAATTCAGAAGTGTCAGTTTTTCTAATCCATCTGTTAAGAAACACATCCTTAATCCAAAAAACACACAATTTATATTCTTTGTCGACCGGAATGTTTATCATCACACATTCTCTTTCTCTCTCTCACAAATACTGTCATAATCACCCTCATTTAGGAGGATAACATTTTACACTTTACTTTCCTAACAGTGTCTAGAAGATTGTATGAAAGCCAGGGATTTTTAACAGATGAATTTTCCCTTAAAACATTAGATCTGTAGACTACTTCTTCAACATACTTTCTTAAATGTTTACAAATTCAGATTCTCTAAATTAAAGAACAGAACCCGCAACAACCATCGTACAGACGTGCTAAAGTCATTGGGAGCCTTGCCTACATAAGAACTGCAGTATTCTAAAGTTTTGTTATGATCCATGAATGCTACAACTATATATGTAGTTTATTGTATGTTATTTCTGTTGACAGAAAAGCATGCTAATAAATTTATCTTGATTCTGGTAGTGATATAGTACACTGATTTGGGGATGCAATTAATACTTGCGCTGACCCCCCGTTTTAATCTTTTTTTTTTTTGCTTTGCTATCTAGTTGTTAGAGACTGACATTCATTCATTTGACTCTTGACACAGACTGGAGTGCTTTACACAGATTTTTTACAATATCCTTGCTCTTGAGCTATGCCATTTTCTGAGACTGTGAAGAAGCTGAAATAGTTCAGATTTTATTCTGAATGTTTTGCTCAGGTCTTTCTTCAAAGATTCATGGCTTATAACAAAAAGAGAGACCACTGTGATTCATTTAGTCTGACCTTCTGAATAATATAGAGCACAGGACTTCCATGAATTATAGTTTTAACTAAAGAGGAGGTTCTCAAACTGTGGGTCGCAACCCCCGAGGAGTTGCAAGCAAGTTAAAAGGGGGCCGCAAACTTCCCAGAGGGTACACATGGTGGTGCAGGGAAGTGGGGGGAGGCAGCGCGGAGTGGTGGATGGCAGTAGCAGCTGCTGTGTGCAGGCTCCCTGCTGCCGCCATCCAGCACTTGGGGTCACAGTATCACAAACTTTGAGAACCCCTGAACTAAAGTATTTTAAAAATTGGGAAAATATCCAATCTTGAATTTAAAATTTCCAGTAATGGAACTATTTCCTACAATTATTTTGTTTCTGTTTAAAAAATTGTGCTTTTAGTCTCAAATTCTAGTTACAGGATCTTTTTGGTACTAAACTGCAGAGCCTTCAAGGGCAGATTAAATCATACTTTAACCTTCTCTTTTATAGCCTAAATCAGTTCAAGTCTTGTGTCTTTCACTCTTCCAAAGCATTTCTTCCAATTTAAAATAATTTTCCTAGCTATTCTCTTTTCCATTTTTTTAAATTATTTTTTTACTTAAAACTACTGGGTAAAATTCAACTCCTCAGCAAGTAGGCAGTGCCAATTACTTTGACTTTACTTGCACCACTGAAGAATATTTTGTGAATATTCAATATTAAAATTAGCCAGTGGTCAAAAGACATTCCTGATAAGAGTTTCCAAACCCTTACTAGGTATTATGCTAAATTTCTTTATTGTGCTTATTATTATTTTATTTTTTTCACATTCAACTGATTCATAAGAAATGTTACATATAACTGGCTTACGTACCACTGTGATAAGTATACTGAAAAAACCTAAAGTGAAATATTCAAACAAAAATTCAAGATCAATTTGTTCACACTTAATTTTACTATTTGGCAAGTTAGAATCCTGTGATTATATTCACTATCACCTCCACAAGCTACAAGCATCTTACTAATTATGCTTCCTAACACTACTTTTATATGTATAAAGGACTCATTAGTATGGCACATAACTAAAGATCAGTGTTTTTGACAGATTTGAGGATAATAAATTGCTGAAACAGCACAATGTCTGCATTTCTCCAGACTAGAGGATTCTGCCCCACCACAAACTGGTACAGCCTGTGATGAACGTATAGACATTCCACATCAGGGTTAGGGACAGAAGTTATACATAAATTGGCTTAGGTAATCAGAAACTGGTTTAAACTTGTAACAGAACAAGAGTTCAGTGCACATAAACCAGTTTCAAAATGGCTGAAACTGTTTTAAGATAAACCTGGTTGAATGTAGTATCAGACTTAACTGATTTGTGTTAAAACAGTTTAAGAAACTTCTGTCCCAGACCCCTTCCTGGTTCAAGTTAAATCATAGTCCCCAAGCATCCCGGCATACTTTGCAGCCCTGGGCTGGGCTGTAGAGACTGCTCCAGCAGAGAAGGGTTGTGGGCTGGGGGGGGCCGGCAGGGCAGGGACTGCCCTTCCGCCCCCCGCAAACCCCAGCTGGGGTCTGGGGCCAGGGAGGAGGGTTAAAACCCTCTTCCCCTGAGTACAAGGCTGCCCTGTTCTGCTAAACTTACTGTTGGCTGTGACTCTGGACAGGAAGAGGAAGTGATGAGCAATGCTGCAGAATCCTGCTGCCGTGATTCTGGACTGCAAATCCCAGAGACTTCAGGGGGGTCAGGAAGAGGAAGGAAACGCACAGCCCATGCTGGCTACGTGCCAGAGCCATGCTCTTGTACCCCCCAGCTTTGGGCCTGAACCACTGCATATGGCTGTATTTCCTTAATCAAAACTGAATGTCTATTCACTTGTTAGTCAATTTAATCTCTGCATCTTAAACTAACCTGCAAAGACTGAATCGATTCAGCCTTAGGCGTTTTGACTGTCTGTACTTAGCCAAGAGGACCGTGTGTAGATGAAACGAGATGCATGTGTGCACAACACTCGAAAGCAGGCTAAATGCTTTTTCACCACTTTAGTGGTGTCAGTGTTTGCACACCTCAGTGGCATACTGCGCATTAATTCTACCTGCTGTAGGAAATTCAGTGATGTAATGCACTTTAAATGACTTGGAGCGCAGCAAACTAAAACTCCTTCGAGGAGTTTGCTGCCCTACAGTCACAGAGTGAAGCACCGGGCTCCATGCAGCTTGGCAGCTCCATAGGAAGCCCTGCAGGCAGCCTGTCAGCAGCCCAAGAAAGCAGGCTCTACCCAAGAAAAGCAGCAAGCCTGATCTCAACCCCCGGAGCCTGCCTGCCTGAGCTGCACGGGGACCCAGTGCTTCCCTCCATGGCTGCAGTGCCCCCTGGGACCACCTGAGCCGGGTGTCACATGAGAGATGGACTCCACCAGCTGCCCCACCCCTGCAGCCCAGGGACTGCTCTGCCTCCCCTTCCCACTGTAGAGGCAAGTAAGTCAGCAAGGTGCATGACATGGGGTTTTAATCAGCCCTAAATTGAAGCCGTATTTTATAAAACCCAACACTTCAATTTAGGGCCCCTGTTTTGTCTACACGTGCCCCAGGACTATAGAAGAAGGTAACCATGGGGAGTTTGAAAGGAAGGCACACATACAGTAAGGACTGATTTTTAAAGGAAAACTGAAGATTCAGGAGTTAAAAACAAGGTAGGAAAAAAATGGAGACAGGAAGAAAGGAAATAATAGGAAATGTACATATTTATATAGCACTTTCCATCCCCAGTGCATCCTATATTCAAGAAACCTTTCACACACAACCTTGAGCTATTGTCACTTCTGGGACTGACTGTAGCAGCTGTTTAACTGTACAAAACACTTTAGAGTATACAGTAAAATAAACAAAGAAGACAATTAGAGAATAAGCATACTATAATTTCTCCATGTACCCCATGTAAGTGCATAGCCTTCAGACTAAGAAAAATCCATGCATGAATATGGAACATGCATTTATCCAAATTTAAAGTCCACTCAATGATATGGTATTAGCAGCTCTAAAACTGACTGGCTGCTCCATTTCCAGGCTTCTGATAGCAGCTCCCACGGTAATAATTAAAAACTCTGAAAGGAATCAGTTTCAAGGCTACCAGTGTTACAGCACAAACAGCTTTTGAATAATTTTTGCTATGGATTCAGGGGGCTGCAGCTGCACCCCATTTTGACTGTGAAGCATATGCACAGTAAGCTCACTAGCTTCTTTGGCACAGCTCCAGAATCCAGGGAGTGAACACCATGGCTTCCCTCCATCCCTGTTTTTTCCCTGCCATCAAATTTCATAGAATCATAGAAGTAGGATCAGAAGGGACCTTATAGATCTTGAAGTCCGACCCCCTGCCTGGGCAGGAGAAAAAATTGGGCTCAAATGATCCCAGCTAGGTAGGCACCAAACCTCCTCTTAAAGACCCCCAGGGTAGGAGCCAGCACCACTTCCCTTGGAAGTTGGTTCCAGATCCTAGCCACCCTAACTGTGAAGTAGTTCTTATGGAGAACTACTATTCGGCAGCAGGCAAAGGGGTGAGGGACTCAGTGGGAGTAGCAGCGGCACCAGTGTTCACCACCTAAGCTCTGGTGCCATCTCAAAGCAACTGAAGCTGCTCTGATAAATGGAAGAGTTCAGAGTATGGCATAGCCAAAGGGTGAGGGGAAGTGGTGGAGCCACATGCTCCTCATACCTCCCCCTGGATCTGTGCATGCACAGCACTGTCAGTGATGTGATATTAAAAGCCTCAAAACTGCCCGTCTCCCCCTATTCTCAAAGTTTTTAATAGTAACCATCAAGGTGACTACGAAGTAGACAGATACAGTTTGCATTTACTTAACCAGAACAGTACTGAGTTTCAAAACAGACAATAGAGCCAAAAGCTACTGAGCACTTAAGGTGCTTACTATCTTAAGGGATAAGCAGAAACCTAGAGTTCACTGGTGCAAGTAGCGAACAACGAATTTGGACTGGCAATGTCTTGTACAGTTAAGCAAATTCTGCACTGATCCAGTATGCATAAGTGGAGTACAGTACAGTACACTGGAGTACAGTAAAATGTTGAAATAGTAATTGCATATCAAGCTGGGGGAATGGCTTAACCTACCACCTCATGTATAGTATGGTGCATTTTAGAAAAATTTACCTACCTACAGTTTTGGGCACACAACATACAAACAGACATGCATATGTACATTGCTGCAGGACTAGATTAAGGAGGGATGTGGCAGAGCAGTCACACCTCCCTTCTGCCACTATTGTCCCCAGCTGAGCCCAACACCCTGCACAGCCTCACCCTACACCTGGAGCCCCTGGGCTGGCATGGCACACTGGGAGTTTAGCAGGGTGCAGGCACACAGAGGAGGGGATGCACCCTCTGCTACCACTGATCTGGGCATGGGGAGGAGCCCCAGAGCCACCTCTGCTCTGCTCCAGGTGCAGACTGAGACTGCACAGAATGCTGGGCTTGGCCAGAGAAAGTACCTATTCCTTTTCCCCCTCTCCCCTGGTCCCCACTACATCCCCCTCCTCTTGCCTTTCATACTGTTTCCAGAGCTGCTTCTGTCCTACTCTAGCCAGACTCCAGTAAGCAGCTACCTGTTGTTCCAGGCTTGGCCAGGGACAGCCTTGGTGGCAGTTTCCTCCTTCCTGCATCTACTCCCAGCCAGGAGGGGGATAATCTGGGAGGGGCAAGTAGGAAGCCCAGCTACTGCCACCACTGTCCCCAGCAGAGTCTGGCACCCTATGCAACTGCTCCCCACAGCCACCCTTCCCCCCATCAAGAAGAGTGGCTCTGGAGCTTCCTACATGCCTAGGTCAGCCAGGGACTATGGCAGTGGGGGCAGTTTTCCCCTTCCTGCATCTGTTTCCTGCCCCACCCCGTAGAGTTCCCTGCTGGCTTGAGGACTCCAACCACACTTGTCTCCATCTTCCACCATGGTCTGAAAGGCAGAGTGTCGTACCCCTCTTTACTAAATCTGAGATCCTCCCCTGCTCCTGTATACTTCATATCAGTTTGGTACACTGGTACAAACTGCACTGCTGTTCAGAATGAACTGAAATCCAACTTTTCCAGTGCAACTGCACACAGCTCATGCTGTCATAGTGTCTCAGCACTAAGTGGTGGGGAAGTGGGGAAGCAGGTAAAATATCCTATTTGCTGTCAGCAAATAACTACCCCAGAATAAACTGTGGGTACATGACACTAACAGTGATGTAGTTTCCCCCTGATTTTTTCCCTGGCAAATTCTAGGTCAGATTTAAGTGAGTTCACACAAGTATAAGTATGTCAGATGTCTGGGGCCTATGAAGCATCAAGCACAGGCAACTGGTCAAACAATAACACCAAAAGGTGAAGGGTCACTAATTCTGTCCAAGCTAGCAAATCCTGTGTGTCCAAAGCATTCCTCTGGTATTAACTGGAATTCAGTTAGATTGCTCCTAATACCTACAGTTGCCAATGGGCAAATAAATAAGTTGGTGAGGTATTTTAAAAACCCCACCTACATACAAATTGCTAACAGGTAACTTTTTTGTTCAAACATTAGGGTTTCCAAGAACAGTATAATAAAAAGTTTATTCCAATGTGGGAAAAAATACATTGTTTACCAAACAACACTATTCAGACTGAAAATTTTAAACATAAACTATTAAATTGTTAAATATTTTAAGTTTAAATATTTAAATAGCTTGCTTTGATTTGACATCAACTTACCAAATATTGCTGGTGATATGGTAGTAATTTTATTTCCAAATAAGTGAAGCTTCTGTAGTGAACTGAGATACTTCAGCTGTTCTGGAACTTCCTCAAAGATATTGTTTCCCAAGTTTAGTTCTGTCAACTATAAAAAGAGGTTATAAACAAATAACCATCTAGCTTGCTGCTACCTCACAACAAAAAGGCAGCAAATACAAGCTAATCAAGTTTTAAAACATAGATATTACTGGGAAATTCAGAATTTAGAAATTTCCCTTCTATTCCTTCTAAACTACAAAAAAAATATCTGACACACGCTTACCCCAACATTAACAGAATTTCATATATGGGAGATTAGATTTAGGAAAGTTCCATTTTATTTTTCTATGGCATTAAAAATAAAGAAGCTAATTCATTACCAGAGACGTATATAACAAAACAATACCTCCAAGGAAAAGAGCTGGATTCTGCACGTTTATCCAACATTAAGGCACAGCTGTAACCCCTATGACTTGGATAGTTACTTGTGTAACCTGAAGTTTTAAACTGGAATTCGAGTAACTTCTGGAGGGATCTATTCCAAGAACTGCTGTACTGGGTTCAGCATACATGTGTATATGTGCACACTCCCAAAGAAAACAACTCCATGCCAATATAGAAAACCTCACACAGGTTTATATGAATATTTATATATTAATAATATCCAAATCCCAGAGGCTACTAAAGATAAATCCAAGCATAGAAGACAAAGAGCTTTCCAGAATCTCATTTCCAATGGCCTGCCTCTAAACCTCCCCAGCTGATACTGTAAGATAAGAATCACTTCAAACCCGGCTCTCTCCACATAGAATAAAACACCTTTTAAGTTATGGAAAAATGCACATAACATTTCTTGACACAGTTACAGTGGGATGAAGTTTTCTAAGTAACCTACTTTGACCTTAGCTTGAGCGTACAAAGGCAGGTGATTTAAAGAAAGGCATGTTTGGGTACTGTTTCAGGTTACCTTTAAAACCTGTAAATCAATGGACTGTTATGTTGTCCTAAACATTTCAGAGCAGTCACAGGTTGAGGGTTACTGTGACCTGCACAACTGTGACTTGCCACAAGAGGACCTTGCAGGCAGGAGTGTACAGGGGAGCCAGGACAATCCCTTCTCTCTGGTGGGAGAGGAAAGTGGCCTGCATCTCTCAGCAGAGAAACTAGCATGGGATCTGTGGCTTTCCTCACTCCCCTGCCAGCAGGAACAGGAGGGGTGAGGGAGCTGTGGGTGCAAGAGGAAAATCATTGAAAAAGCAAATTCCCGGATGTCGTTCTCCCCTTATACTCGGCCTTGGTGAGGCCACAGCCAGAGTACTGCATCCAGTTTTGGGCTCCACAATTCAAAAAAGATGTGGAGAAGCTTGAGAGAGTGCAGAGGAGAGCCATGTGCATGGTCAGAGGTCAGGAAAAGACATGACAACAGGCTGAGAGCCATGGGGCTCTTTAGCCTGGAAAAATGCAGGCTCGGGGTGATCTGACAGCCACCTACAAATTTATCAGGGGTGACCACCAGTATCTGGGGGAACGATTGTTCACCAGAGCGCCCCAAGGGATGACGAGGTCGAACGGTCACAAACTCCTGCAAAACCGTTTCAGGCTGGACATAAGAAAGAATTTCTTTACTGTCCAAGCCCCCAAGGTCTGGAACAGTCTGCCAGCAGAGGTGGTTCAAGCACCTACACTGAACACCTTCAAGAACAAATTAGATGCTTATCTTGCTGGGATCCTATGACCCCAGCTAACTTCCTGCCCTTTGGGCAGGGGGCTGGACTCGATGATCTCCCGAGGTCCCTTCCAGCCCTAATGTCTATGAAATCTATGAAACTGTTTGAAGTGAAGGGGGGGGGGGGGGGGAAGAAGAGGAAGGTGTGACAAAAGTGGTTTGTTTGTTTTTTTAAAGGACCAAAAACTTGTACATATTTCCGTGGACTGGGTGAGGGGGGAGTTGCTTTCGTACCAGAGCCGAGACTCAGCGGGACCAGCACATGCCACACAGAGGAGGAGCTGACTCCCTTCAAGTGGCAGCGGCCGCCCACCCCCCGGTCTCCATGCCCGGGCTCATCCTCTCCGGAGAGGCCCCGCGGCACCGCCCCGGCTGCTTGAGCCGGCAGCGCACTGCGGACCTGCCCCTGGGGCTCAGGACCCGGTACCGGGGAAGCTGGGAGCCCGCTGCCCCGGTCCCAGGGCGCCTCCAGGCCGGTTTGGAGGTCACCCGGAGGCGCCGCCTGGAGCAGCGGGCAGGGCAGGACAGGACAGGGACGGTCCCTCACCCCACGCAGCGAAGCCAGCTCGGCGGGCAGGCGGCACAGCCCGTTGTCGCGCAGGCTTAGGCCGCGCAGGGCCCGCAGCGCCCCCGGGCCCCGCCGCAGCCGCAGCGCCCGCAGCTCAGCCATGGCGGCCCCGGTCACGCACCGCACCGTCCCCATAGCAACGGCGGACGGGAGGGGCGGGGTCACGCGACGCGCTCTCCAGCGGGCGGGAACTCCGCGGCTCTCAGGAGCTGCAGGAGGGAGACGCCGTGTCCCATGGCAGAGCGCGCCCGCCCCGCCGCCCTTACACTGGTGCCGAGCTCCAGGCAGCCAGGAAGCCCAGGGGGAGAGGGGAGGGGTGTCTTCTGGGCCATCTGCAAGCCTGGGGGGGACGTGGGTGCCTCAGGTCTAGAGTAACCATCACTCCAGGTCCAAAAAGAGAGCTGGGGACACCTCACCCCAGCCCACAGCCCCATCCCCGCTGCCCCCCCCGCCACTATGCTGGTGCCACACAATCCCAACCTGCAGCCCCCTGGCACTCAGAGCCCACGCTCCTGCCCCATGGCCCTGCCCCCCCCATCCCGACTGGGATGCAGTGCAACAGCTCCAGTTCGTGGGGGCAGCGGTAGAGCAACTCCATCCCTGGCGCAGGCTGGAAAGGAGGATGCCTGTGGCACCCCTGCCTTGGGCTGGGGCTTCAGTGCCACACCAGGAGGCTTGCACACACCTACCCTCCCCTAGGCAGTATCTCCTGGGGCCACCTGGCCCTGGCAAGCAGAGGCACCTGCCCTGCTGTGGAGCTCCCCACTGCATTCAGAGGGCTCCCTCACCCCTTCCCCCACTGAAGGGCAGGCACCTTCCCTGCCCTGCTGCAGCCCCAGCACCCAGACAGCTTCCCCCAGTGCCACCACCCTTACCTCCAATTGCTCTCCCCTGTTCACACCGGCAGAGCAGAGCAAAATCCCAGAAGGTATTTCAAAAAACTGCCCCAGCAGAGATGGGAGGACTCAAAAAGAGGACATGTCCAGGAAAACCCGGCCATATGGTAACCACTGGCAACAAATACATCGCCTAAGCATAGCAGCGCACCCCCTGTGAAGAGGCTGCAGCTGGTCGCCGCTCACCACCGACAGCATCTGCCGGCAGTCAGGAATCACTGCTGGCTCCTACTGACACTGCTGGCACCCCTGGTCAGCACTATCTACCCCCCCCACTGACACTACTGGCAGCATCTGCAGGAGCTCCCAGCTTACCACCGCCACTCTCCTGCCATTGCCATGCCCCCCCCAGTCACCAGAGGCACATGTCATTCATGATGGTAATCCTACTCAGGTCTCTTTCCTCAGAGCTAAGCACCAGATGTCCTACACCAACACAGCCTCATCAGTCTGGAAAGCGGCACTGGTACCACACTCTTCTGGCAGCTCCACAGGACACCGTCACCCCAGAGCAGCCACCAGGTTTGGGGCATCCTACTGGCCTGGTGTCATTTTCAGTCTGGCTTCGGTAGCGACCAAGCTGGTTAGTCTCATGTCTGGCTGCTTCCCGTTCCCCAGGCCACCTCACTGGATGCACTGCTGCAGCTGGGTTGAGTAGGGGCAAGTTTTAAACAGGAGCGTGAAATCTTGCCACTAGGCACCTTAACTCCCCTGTAGTCACACCCCTCCTAGCTATATGTATGTAAAGTTTTGGTTCTTCCTTGTAGTCCCTCTCCCAAAGATGGACACAACAGTCACAGCCAACTATTAATATATCCAAGCAAGAAGCATGGTGCCAAAGGGCACTGAAACACCTGTGGCGAGCTGACTGTTTGGATTTCATCAACGTTCTGGTTGCTCTTCATTTTTCAGAATCATCCCTTGTAATAAGACACCAATGTGCCCACTGACTCTTCCATTCACCTCCCCTTCAGATAAAATGCATTTTTGCCCAGAAACCAAATTTTTAATCATGTATGCATCCCTACTCTTATTAATCTGATTTCCAAAAAACAGGTTGTGTGCGACTCTGTTGAAATCCAAAAGCTTTACTGAAATTTACATATGTCACTCATTTCAATCACTACTGTAATTTTATCAAAAGCAAAAAGGTCTGTCCAGAAGGAAACATAAATAATCACTTAAGGGTCTAAGCATAATGATTTGAAGAGCTGAAATGTTTAAATTGGCTAATATGGCTACAAAAGGACGTAACTTTCTACCAGTATCTGAAGACTGGGACATCAACATACAAACATATTCAGATGGTTTAAGGGATGTAGCTAAAATAAGATCAAATGAATATGTAAAATGAAACAGGACAGTTTTTTTTTCCATAGTAGCTCTTATGGAAGTGTCAAGAGACATGGTTATCCTTCAATTTACAGTGAAAATTAAAAGCTAAAGTCAAACAGGAAAGTGCTGTGAGCAAGTTGGAGTGACTAATTTAGCAGTGAAGGTGAATAGAGACTGGGTATTGAAGGGGGGGTGGGGGAGAGAGTGAGAGAAGGTAGCAGGGAAGCAGGGGAGGGAGAAAAAGAGCAGCTCTCCTTAGGGAGTAGCAACAGCTGGAGCTGAAGTAGCATCAGGAATGGACCCTCCAGTAATAAGACATAGTCTGGATCAGGCAGAAGTAGGGAAATCAACATACCACTTTTAACACTTGGATTGGATCAGACCTTTGCTGGCTGGATCCAGGCTCTTCACAGGTTGGACCCAACCCACAGGACATAGGTTGCTGACCTCTGTGATAGGCTGTTCTGTGTGGCTGCACAGGACAGGATTAGTAAATCTTAAAACTGCAAATGAAAATTTGGTTGGATTAACAAAAAAACCTTCCTAAGTAAAAGGGCGGGTAAGCACTGGAACATACTAGCTAGAAAGGCTGAGGCATCTCCATCATCGGATGTTTTTAGGAGCTGGTTAAGCAAACACATGGCTGGGATGGTTTAGAGAGGGATGGTCCTGCCTTGTTCAGGGGAGGGGCTGGACTAAATGACCCATTGAGTTCCCTTACAGCTCTATTTTCTTATGATTCTACACTTCAGAGGGAAAGTGCAACAACACATCCAAGGAGGACTCTACTGAAAAAGCTTATGAAAGTGCAATTGATGCGACTCTACTAACAACTTGTAAAAATAAAATAAAAATATACTGTTGTGTCTCTGTTTTTTAACATTAGAGCTTTGCTTTTTAATAGTGGTTGTTGGAGAAGAGAAGCTGTAGGACCATGAAGACTTGAAAATCAAAGTTTATCAGTTGCAGGGGAAAACAGGAAGTAGTGAGTTAAAGAAGGCTGAAGTAGATGATTTACTTCAGGACAAACTGTTAAGTGGAAATTGTTTGTCTGCATTAAACATTTTCCCCCCAATTTGTCAAAAACTCAAATAACTGAAAGGAAAAGTTTCTACCAATTTATTAGTTTTGGCAAGTTCCATACAATATGAGCAAATGCCCTTTGCTCACTTTAAACATTATTTTGCTCTATACAAGTTGTAAACATTTTAAATTGGACAAACGGTTGGTACAGCCATTCCCAAATTTAGATATCATTTCCACCCACACCTCCTTTTTAGAATAAAAGCTGATTAACTAAAGATTTTTCACCAGCTACCTACAGCAAACAATATGAATTGCCCCTGACATCAATTTTAAAACTATATATTGTTGACCTACGGTGGTAGAACTCTATGTCATTTAGCTTTGCAAAGCAGAAGGCTGAGTCCTGTGACCAAGACAAAAGCAACTGGGTTCATCCACTTGTTAAAATAAATACAGACCTGGTATACTTTTTGTTTGGTTAATACTTGATTTACCAGGCAACCTGTATGCTATGAAACACAGAATCAAATATTATTTGTGTGTTAAAAATGCCTTAAAAACAGCATTCCTGAAAGTCCTCATCCACATCTTTTCTAGCAAGATCACAAAGTTATTTCATTAAACAAAAACCTTGGAACAAAAATGAGAGAAACAAGTTTTCCTTTTTTGGTTTCTTGATAATGTATCAAATGTTAACCTAATTATTTTTCTTCTAGCATGCAACTGGCTGCATACGATTTAAAATACTGCATTTCAGACTGCAAAATGGATAAAAAGGTGGCAGTGCAATTGTTAATTTTCACCCATTTCCAGTCTTCTACAGCCATGAATAGCAAGTTCTCCTCCTACAAGATTATTTATGGAAACGAGTATAAAATATTTAAGGAATCAGCCAGCTGCAGAAGAAAAAGCAAAATTCTTAAACCTTGATTACAAGACTAAGATGAAAGCCTGTTAAAGTAAATATTTGGTTTGTGATCCTTTGAATCAGATGAACCTAAGATTTTTAGTACTACTGGACTTGTTTCCATTTTTTACCTGGCTAAAGGTATTAGGAAGGTCCTCATTATTATAATGTTTCAGTTCAGTCTGGATGGGACTATTAAAATAGCATCACTTCTTGCTCTAGAATATTAATGTTAAAGTCTTTTACATGCCTTGATAAAAATCTCATGATCATCAAAAAAGTACTGAAAATTATTTAATGTGAGCTTGTGAATCTTCAGAAGAAATGCACAGAAGTAAGAACAAGCAGGCTATCCACATGTACTATTGATCTTTTCACTGGCAGGAATACTGCGTAAACCAAGCATATAATATACAAGTTACTCTGATGAATGCCAGAACTTTAAATAAGATTTTCTAAAACATAATTTCGTCAATATATCGAGGTACTCTTTATAAATAGCTATTTCTCATTAGATACTTGTGTGCCTTCCTTAAAAAAAAAAAAAAAAAAAAAAAAAATATTCCAGGTAGTTTCATATTCCAATCTGTTTGGGAACTATCCAGAGCCCAAAGTTGCAATATACAATCATTACCCTCGTAGACTTGTGACCTCTGTATGTTAGCTACCATTTTCTGTAGCAGTGTCCGTTAGCAGTTTTACAGAATTATAATGTTCTCCTAATCCATAAGCATGTCTCATATACCTGAAAAACAAAAAAGGTGTTTTAAAACATTATCCTTCTTTCAACTATACAGTATATAAATTAACAAGCCCACTTTTTACTGAAAGGTAACTTCAGGAAATTTGAAAGTTCAAGATAGCATGGAAAAAAAAATATACACACACACACTCAGCCACCCACCCTGGAAACCATGCGAGAAGCTTGATGTTATTTATATGTCAGATTTTGTATAAAATAGTACATTGAACCCACTTACAACTGTGTGGAAATCAGCTTTTGACTAAACAATGAAGCCTGACCAAAATGGCCTATTGACCAAAAATGGCCATGCAACAGTTTTCCATTACGACTTACTGACAATCATTTTATGATTATCTACAAGGCAAATTATACTGTAACACACTCTAAAAGTATGGTCCATACACCCAGATCAGTCACAAGGATTGGGGAATTTCAAACATGCAGCGGTGCCTTTCAGTACTGCAAACCCCTTTCTGAGCTGCAACATCATGAAAAAAAAATGGTGCAGTTACACAAATCATTAATCTCACCTTCTGTGGAAAAAAAGCCCAAAGATTGTTAAAAAAAAAGAGTAAAAATATCTACTTACACAAGTATTATTGGTTTGCCTGAATATTCTTCACCAACAATAATGGGAGGAGAATCCATCTGCACTACCTCAATTGGCATTTGCAGAATGTGCGATAAAGCACGCAGCTTTTAAGACAGGAAAACAATGCACAGAAAAATAGAATCAGATCTCATGGAAAAAAATCTTAGCTCTCAAAAAGTCATATTATCTGGTTATTTTAGGCCAGAATTTAGAGGTTTATTAGAAACTAGGTTTTAGTAAAACCTAAGTAAGTTCCTCCAATTCAGCAGAATGTTATTTTTTTTTTAATTGTCTAAATTGACTACTTTGCTTTGTTGAAAGAAATGTAGCAGTGTGCTAGCATATAATCAGAGAGAAACTTATCTATTTCTAATACCAAAGGTAAATGAACTACAAAACTATTTCAGATTAAATTACAAAATTTAATCACATATTGACACAGCAGTGGCTGCTTCAAGACTGGGGAGATGTAACAAGGATGTACTGAATATCCTATGACTGGGAGGTTTCAAGGAGTTGAGTGTTTAAGACTGACTGCAAATACCCTCAATATCTCCTTAATAAAGGCAGATGCTTACGCAACTTGGAAGTGAAAAGGCAGTCAAAAGGATATGGAACTGAAAAGGACTGAAATGGTAATGTATTTATATGCAAGAGAAAGGAATATCTAGCTGTGCATCCATATGTCAGCTTGTAATTGGATGATTCAAAGAAGAGTGTACGTATAAAAATGCGTGTTGTTGGGAGCACTTTGAATTTTGTATCCTGACATTTATCCTTTGTCAGTTGGCCAGACCAGCCGAATGACAGCAAATAAAGGGTATTTGGATTCTATTTGGTTTTTACTATCTGACAAACCTGCAGCAGTTGGAATGGGAGAAAAGCCTCTAGAGGTTAACACACTTAATACCTTGCTGGATTTGGACTCAAGTCATTGGCAAGAGCTTAAAAACAATTTTATTTGCCTACAAAAGTGCTCCATTCAATATATAGAAGTTTCTCTTTCACATAAGTGAAGTGGGAACAATTCTACAATTGATTTATAAAATTTATTCATTGTCATTTCAGTTTCAGTTTCATCAACAAAAAGATCGCCATACTCACTTCCAGCTGACCACCCCAAGCAGCTGTGTTTGCTATGTCATCACAGTACTTTGCAAACTCCTCTGCAGGAAAAAAAAAAAAAAACCAAGCTCAGTAAACCTGTCAGTAAAACTCTTACCCAGATGTGGTTGATAGACAAATAGTGATAGGATATATTTAAGAAAAAATGCATTGATTAAAAAGAATAGGACACAGTACAAGGGAAAATATTCAAGACAGTATAAAAATAGACTTAAAAACAAAAAGCAGGCAAGGAATTAAAATAATGATTAAGTTACATGTTCTAGTACAAGCTAGAAAAAAATTAATAGAGGCAGACAAAGATGAATAAAAATGCATGCAAACTGTACGCTGAACCCTTAGCAAATGTGCAGATGACATGATGTTGGATAGCGTTCCACCTGGTCTGGAAAATAATGGCTAGGATTCAGAATGACCTGCACAAATTGGAAAAATGCTCCAAAATCAACTAGATGAAATTCACCAAGGACAAATATGAAGTCCTGTACTTGGAACAGAGAAAAAAAAAAAAAATCACGTGCACAAATACAAGCTGGGGCATGATCAGCTTGGCTACAATACTGCAGAAATGAGTATAGGGGGGTTACAGTAGGCCATTAGTTGAAGTATGAATATGAGCCAAGTGTGACCTTGCTACAAGAAAAGGCCAATAGCATATTAGGTTATATTAACAGAAGTGCCAATTGAAAAGTTGAGAAAAAAGTGATTCTTCCATTCTAATCAGCACTGATAAGGCCTCAGCTAGAGTACTGTGGCCAGTTCAAGGCCCCTCACATCAAAAAAAGTAGTGGACAAATTAAAGTTCAGCGAAAAGTGACAAACATAAGAGATCTGTGAAACATTACGTACAAGGAAAAGCTAAAAGAACTAAGATAATTTAGGCTTGAAGAGGGAAGACTGATTTGGTATCAGTCTTCATATACTTGAAGAATGATTTTAAAGACAATAGAGATAGACTATTCTCTGTGGCTGTGAAGGGCAGGACTAGGACCAAGCCACAAAATACAGTACAGGATATTTAGGTTGAATATTAAGTATTTTCTGTCTATAAGGGTGGTTAAACATTGGAACAAGATACCCAAGACAGGCTGCAAAATCTCCAGCCCTGGACATTTTCAAAATTGGTTAGACAGATTTACTCAGGGATGATCCTGCTTTGAGCAGTGGGCTGGACTAAGTAACCTAAGGGTTGATAATCTGTACAGGAGACATAAGAGACAGAAAAGTTAGAAGTACCACATCAGCCAAAAAAAAGCTGATTGCCAATAGTGTCAATTTTCCTTTTATTTGTGCACCTCTATTACTACACAATATTTCTGTTCTTTTAAACTGCAGTAGACATAGCTTTGGAGAAGAGTACAACAGGGCCAGTAATCTCTTCCTCAAATGGTTAACTTGCCTTTTGTGCTAGCTAGGTTTAAGGTAAATTTTGCAAGTTTCAGAGCTAACTGCAGTTCTGCCTCTCCTTCCAAACTCCCTCACCACAACCAATTGGGTTATTTCTCAACAAACAATGCTTAAAATCCAGAGAACTTTAAACTGTCACTACTGAGTCCATTCTTGGTGAAGAGTAAGACAAACAGACTATTATTACACTCCAAGATGAATCATTTTCTTGGCTGAAGCATCCTCCTTAAAAAGAGACATAAAATGGGGTGACAGCAAACAAAGCAGTTCTTGACATGTGCTCAATTCATAGTCACTCAAAAATTAAACACGTCAATCTGACTTTCCAACCAGGATACTGTAAACAAAGATATGAGGAAAACAGGCGAAGATTATTTAATTCTTTCCTATTACAAAAAAGAAACACAACCTAATAGAAGACAGCACCTCTGGATGGATATACAGCAATACTAAATATGCAACTGCCATCTTAGCAGGTCCTTAAGAAAATGTGATAATGTTCACTACTGCAACTATAGTACTTACATACTTGCAACTATAGTACTTACATAGGATTCAAGCATTTTGCAAAGATCATCTACCCTCAATATTAAAATCTACTGCATCTGCAAAAATGTACTCTGCAACAGGACAGGGATTTGCTGGACAATGACTTCCTTAAGTTCACGCTGACACCAATTATACTACGTTTCTTCCCGAGAGAGCCTGATCAATAGATGCATATTTTCTGAAAAGATTCAGACTAAGAATTCAACTGTCCGCAGATTAACTTCATCTTGTTATATATTTTGTCTATGTTACATTTTAAACTAACTCAAAAGACATGGTTATCACACCATTACCATCAACTCAAAACAATAAGTGATTCTGTTGGGTGTCAAAGATCAAAGTCTTTGATTTCAGATGCCGATGACAAAAGGTCAGATGGCAAAAGGTCAGAGGCTAACACAACAAACTGTGGTTATAATTTATCCCTCTGTATTAACAGTGCTGCATATACACACCCCTGTCTGTGCCTCATTTCAAATTACTTGAGCTTTTCATACGAAAGAGAGAAACCGACCTTGGCGGCCCAGCACAAAAGATAAAGTACCTATAGTAACGAGATTAGCTGACCTTAGTACAGTTGTAAAATTAAATATACTATGCGCGCCATCCTGTGACCAAACAGAACCAGTACCACCCAAGTAAAAATAACACCCTTTTTTTATGAAACCTGAGCAAACAAAGAAAGCACAAGTGCCAACTCATTAATTATTTATAATTGGCGTATAGTAATTGGTCACCTGTGAAAAGTAAAACTTTGAAAGAACTTCTGCCCAAAGCAGAGAGCAGAGAACAGAGAACTGTGTATACACTCAAGAAGAACAAATCGTGCATCTCTCCGCCTACGTTATCTTTTTGGCGTACCCCCCCCCCCCCCCCCCATCTCATCTTACCGGTCCATTTATCTATCTTTGGCGTTATCTTTCTTATCAAGAGCTCTTAGTAATCTGCAGACTGCAACGGCTTATACGAATCGCTCGGAAGCAACTGTCTTACCCACCCTGTAAGTGCTGGGTAACATGATATCTGCATGCTGTAACTAAATCAATCAGCTCCTCTCCCTATACTGCAAGCCATCAGTAGCATAAGTAAAATAAATCTTTTGTGAAACCATCACACTGTGTTTAAATCATACTGACTCCTGCTCACCATTATCACCCACCTGCCCAGTCATAAATCCCCCTCCTCGCGCCAAGCTGGTCGTGCCGACCCAGGCTCGCAGGTCAAGGGTGCACCAGCGTATGGGGCGCGACATTGGGTAGATGAGAACTTGCACAACCAGATAAAAGTTATATATCCTACAGGGGTAATTATACACATTCAAAGCAGTTACCTACTTAGAAATCAGATTATGATTCTGTCTGCACTAGACTACAGAATCCCAATTTGAAGGTTGTTGCAACTTTTCCTAGCTCATCAAGAAAAAAATATTGCTAAGCTCCAAAACTACTGGTAATATTTATATCACAACATTTTTAAAAGCCATTTAATAAACTATAGTTCTTACCTTGACTATACATATCTCCTGTATTGGGGTTCGTTAGAAATGGCAAGAAATCATCAACATGATTTTGCATATACTTTGCAGTTTGATTTCTCAGGGTTGCAACAGTCCAGGAGTTTTGGCAATCCTTGAGTTGATTTTCAATAGCTCGGTACATGCAGTGGCCATCTGATGGAATCTGCTTAATTGCTAACTGCCTTGCTGCCAATATGTGAGAAAGTTTTTGACTTTCAAGATGCCTGGCTCCTGTCAAGTTTTCTATCTCAGCTTCAGCTATCCTTTCTTCTCTTTCCTTCTCCAAAGCAGCCTTCTTCTCCTAAGAGTAAAAGAATAAGTGGCATTTGTAAAGATGTGCTTTTAAAGCTGTGCTTTTAAAGCTGTAAAAAGAAATACATTACTCAAGTTTAAAATGTGTCCCAAGTCTTCCTGTAGCTCTTCATTTGCTGTTCAGTTCCATGAAGGTAATTTCCTAGATTTAGTTGTGTGCCTTACCAACATGGCAACGAGAAAACAACCTCCCAATTAGATAGTATATCATATTCATCTTTTAGAAAAGAACAAGCTACAAGTAACACAATTAAAAAGTTGAATTAGAATTGCTGAAGCTGCCTAAAGTTAGATAAATAAATTCAAGTAAGCCCATTAGTCTTACTTCAATTCTGGGGAAACTCTTTGAGAAGATTATCAAGGAGCACATCTGTGATGGGCCAGCAGCAGGGATGATGCTCAAGGGCAACCAGCACAGTTTTATTAGGGGCAGGTCCTGTCAGACAAACCCGACTGCCTTCTATGATCAGGTCACAAAAGCATTGGACACAGGTGTCGCAGTGGATGTAGTCTTTCTGGACTTCAGCATAGCTTTTGACATCATCTCCCACCCCATTCTCATTAAAAAAAACTAGGTGACTGTGGCATTGATGCCTACACAAATCAGATGGATTGCAAATTGGCTGAAGGGTCATACTCAGACAGTAGTGGTGGATGGGTCTTTTTCGACCTGGAGGGAAGTGAGCAGTGGGGTCCCCCAGGGCTCGGTCCTTGGGTCCACACTGTTCAATTTCTTTATTAGTGACTTGGACAAAGGGGTGGAAAACAGCCTGTTTAAATTTGCTGATGATACCAAGATTTGGAGTGAGGTGGGCACGCTAGTAGGGAAGGAAAGATTATAGCAGGACCTGGACAGGTTACAGGGGTGGGCTAACGAAAACAGGATGGGTTTCAATACTGAGTGCTGCACTTGGGCAGTAGTAACCAGCAGCACACTTATAAGATGGGAAACTCCCTTCTCGAGAGCATGGTAGCAGAAAGACATCTTGGAGTCATTACCGACTCCAAAATGAACATAGGCCGACAATGCAAGGTCACGGTCAGTAGGGCTAACCGTACTTTGTTATGCATCTACAGATGCATCTCAAGCAGGTCCAAAGAGGTGATCCTCCCCCTCTATGCAACACTGATCAGGCCACAGCTGGAGTACTGCATTCAGTTCTGGGTGCTGCACTTTAGGAGGGATGCGGACAACACTGAGAGGGTCCAGAGGAGGGCCACCCACATGATTCAGGGACAGCAGGGCAGACCCTACAAAGAGAGGCTACGGGACCTTAACCTGTTCAGCCTTCTCAAGAGAAGGCTGAGAGGGGACTTGGTGGCTGTCTATAAACTCATGGGGGCGGGGGGAGGAGACACCAGCAGGGTTTGGGAGAGACCTTGTTCCCCCTAGTGCCCCCCAGGGTAACAAGGAATAACAGCCACAGGTTGTTAGAGAGTAGGTTTAGACTAGATATCAGGAGACACTACTTCACAGTCAGGGCAGCTAGGATCTGGAACTAACTTCCAAGGGAAGTGGTGCTGGCTCCTACCCTGGAGGTCTTTAAGAGCAGGCTTGACATCTACCTGGCTGGGGTCATTTGAGCCCAGTTTCTCTCTCCTGCCCAGGGCAGGGGGTCGGACCTGATGATCTACAAAGTCCCTCCCGACCCTGCTTCTATGAATAAGTGCCTAACTAAGGAACATATAAAAGAAAACTTTAGCTTTCAAGTTTCTATTAGCCAGATCAACTCAGGAAGCCAATGAAAGAAAATGAAAATTTCTTAATACAAATATTATTAGACATGTTACATGTTTTACTTTGTTCCATTATGTATCTTTTTTTATACAGTCAGCTTGCTTAGCAAAAAGTGCCTGGAATACCACAGAGGAGGTTCTTTTAAAGCAGCTGGAAAACTGAAGCCCTGACTACTTCTATAGATTCATAGATGCTAGGGTCAGAAGGGACCTCAGTAGATCATGGAATCCGAACCCCTGCCCTGGGCAGGAAAGAGCACTGGGTTCAGATGACCACAGCCGGGTGCATGCCTAGCCTCTTCTTAAAGACCCCCAAGGTAGAGGAGAGCACCACCTCCCTTGGAAGCCCATTCCAGGTTCTGGCAACCCTTACTATGAAAAAGTTCTTCCTAATGTCCAACCGAAATCTGATCTCCATCAATTTGTGGCCATTATTCCTAGTTATTCCAAGGGTTGCCCTAGTAAATAGAGCAGCTCCTATTCACTGTCTATAAATTCATCAGGAAAGGGCAGCAGTCACAAGATCACCTCTCAGCCTTCTCTTGCTAAGGTTGAAGAGATCTAGGTCCCTCAGTCTCTCCTTGTAGGGCCTTGCCTGCAGGCCTCTGACCACACAAGTGGCCCTCTGGACCCTCTCAAGATTCTCTGCATCCCTCTTGAAGTGCAGCACCCAAAACTGGACACAGTACTCCGACTGTAGCCTGACCACCTCCTTGGACCTGTTCGTCATGCATCTGCTAATGCATTCTGGTCATTAATAATACTTTTTGTATAAACAGACAAACCAATGAACTCCAGTGTTGTGGTTAGCTCCAATCTGGGTTGCCAGAATGTTACCCGGGCATAGGCTCTGTATTCTCACATTTGTACACTGCTCTCCCCATTCAGCACTCAAGCTCCAAGAACCTTCTGGACAGCAACCCCTAGTTACCAAAAAAAGAGCCCTCTTATAGCATTTCCAGTTTAAGAAATTATTTAAGGTCCACAGAGACACTTTGCCTCAGTGCCTTCGCTAAACGTCAGGGCTCTAGGACAGGGGTCAGCAACTTTTTAGGAATGGTGGGCTGCTGCTTACAAGGCAGCCACTGCCGTAGGCCACAAATCCACTCCACAGCACCCCAGCCCTCCCTGCTATGTGCTGTATTTTGCACCCCCAAATGCAACCCCTGCTTATCCGCACCACCAAAAGCTATTGTTTCCTGTGGCTAATGGCTATGAGGGGAGAGGAAAATTCAGTGACATGGGTGAGTGGAGACTGCAGTAGCACAATGAATTAAAAAGAGCGTTAGGCAGGGGCAGGGTGATAGCAGGCAGCTCAGGTGCCTAGGTGGGGATCAGTGGCATGTGGCAGAGGATTGCATGGCACAGGATAGAGAACATGCTCCCACTGCTATGTACCACCAATCATCGGCCTTCCTTGCCCCCAAGCCATATCTAATTTCTTCGTAGGCTGAACTTAGCCCACAGGCCCCAAGTTGCCAACCCCAGCTCTAGGACATAAGGGCTCCAAGTAGTGAGAATACGCAAAATCAACATCCTGAAATAACTACATGGTTAACACAGTAAGTAATGATTCTTATTTCTTCCAGGAAGCTTCTGCTTTTACCACCTTGGCAAATATAGTAAGCAGAATATCCCACAGAAGGATAAAATTCAGAAGTTCTAATTAAGTAAGAATTATGAAATTATCCTCTCAAAATGAGTGTGAAGTCAACATGCTACTCAAGTGTACTATTTCAAAATATCCACAGAATTCTAGGTGGCAGCCCTGCTGATATGTAACACAAAAACATCATACAAGAAGGCCACCTGCACACTTTGTTAGCCTTGGTACAGTCCACTAGAAAACTATTGGCCTAATGAGCTTTACAGGAGAAACTGATGTTGAATGAGGTCAAATATCAGTCAACACTGTAGTGCAAAAAAGGCCAGCACTCCTTTAAAGACAACACTGATACTGGATTCATACCCTCCTCTTCTGTGCTTTTGATATTCGAGGTTGCTGAATCTGCTGTTCTGATCCATCAAGCTCCAAACTTGCAACACCATCTGCCACAGAATCCATCTAGAAACAAAATACGTTGGAATTGAGTTTAATATTAATGAGAATAGAAAACATCAAAAAGAAATTATTGAAATATGGCACACATATCCAGTCTATTCCAGTTACAGCTCAGGAGTTTAATGTCTTACACAACTGATTCTGATTCAGTTCTAGAACATTTATTTATGTAAAGTTTTGTTTGCATCCCTTCCATCACTTTACCATTATTTATCACTTACTAGGTCCTCATCCATTTTTCTTTACAGTTAATTCAGTGGTGCTCAACCTCCAGCTCCTGGGGCTATACTGAGACTAAAACCATGTCATCTGGTCCACAGGTCTCCTCAGGGGCCTAGCAATCTCAACAAAATCATAGAATCATAAAAAAAAAAAAAAAAAAAAAAAAAAAAAAAGAGGTGGAAGGGACGTCAGAAAGTCAACTAGTCCAACCTCCTGCTCAAAGCATGACCATCCCAAATTAGATCATCCCAGCCAAGGTTTTGTCTAGCCCAGTCTTAAAAACCCCCAAGGATAACCTGTTCCAGTGCTTTGCTACTCTCCTAGTGAGAACTTTTAAACTTCTCTTGCTGAAACTTGAGACCATTGCTCCTTGCTCTGTCATGTCACCACTGAGAAACATCTACCTCCATTCTCTTTGGAACCACCCTTTGGGTAGCTGAAGGCTGCTATTATATCCCCTCTGTCTTCTCTTCTCCAGATTAAATAAGACCAGTTCCCTCAGCCTCTACTCAAAAGTCATGTGCCCCAGTCCCTTCACCATATTGTTGCCCTCTCTGCTGTACTCCCTCCAGCTTGTCTACATCCTTTCTGTAGTGGAGGGCCCAAAACTGGACACTATACTCGAGATGTGGCCTCACCAGTACTGAATAGAGGGGAATAATCACTTTCCTTGATTTAATGGCAATACTCCTACCAATGCAGCCCAGTATGCCATTAGCCTTCTTGGCAACAAAGGCACACTGTTGGCTTATATTCAACTTATTGTCCACTGTAACTACTAGGTCCTTTTCTGCAGACCTGCTACCCAGCCAGTCAGCCATCAGCCTGTACAGGTGCACGGGATTCTTCCATCCTATGCGTACTTGTTGAGCCTCATGAGATTCCTTTGGTCTCAGATGATTCCCAATCATTAATTGGATGAATAACCCACAAACTGGGTTAATCAAATCATGACTTTTCCATTCATGGGTAGTTCTCTCAGCCAGTTAGCAGCATCAGATCCTGAGACTGCAAGCTCTTTGGTGTAAAGACCTTATTCTTTTTACTTTACTATAAACAGGCAGATGCTTTAGTAGTTCTTTATAATTCAGAGAAAATTGCTTAATTTTAGATAATTAATGTGAAATACATGACCAGGAAACTATATCCAAACAGCATCTAGTGCTATACTTCTGTTGATGATGTAATTCTTTTAATAGGAGAAAGTGATGTAACATATGCCTAAGGGGCACAGTAGTGAAAATCTGGTAAAACTGAGTAAAGGATTTATTGTCACCCCAATAATGAAAGGTACAAAAAACAGGTTTTGTGCCCTAAATCTAGTATTTTATTAATAAATTAGTTCTCAGCTACATAATGTCAGGTTACTGAAATTAAAACTTGCCCCTAAAAGGTTCCAAGCAAGATTAAACATGACTTATACCTTATTCTTCTCAGGTAAATTCTCCTTCAGCTGCTCTAGTTCTTCCTTATGTTTCTGTTCCAGTTCTGCTTCCAGTTTGGCAACATCATCAGCCAGCTGTTTTCTCCTTTTTTTGTCATTCTTGGGAACAGCATTTTTCATACTTTGAATCTTGGCTGTTGGAAAAGTAGTGAGACAAGTATTAGGTTCTAAAAACAGAATATGTTAAAATCACTTATAAACATTAGGGTGACAACTTTATTTGTTGCTCCTTTGCTGCTAAATTTCCAGACCCCTGGGGAGCCCTAGAGGCCAGATAATGTGGGCCTGCATGGCCAGATCCAGACATATGGGGTTGGGTCAGCTCACAGCCAGATCTAGGCATGCAAGGCTGGGTTGATGTGCTGGACTGCACCCATGGACTGACCTCCGATACAGGATCTGGCCCCCCAAACCATCCCCATACCACTCATTCAGCCCACAGAACCAGAAGTTTATGGGGTAGAATGAGCTCTACTGGCCCAGAACAAAATATCACATTACTTTAACCTCTAAGCTTCAGAGATAGCTCAATATAAAAGCTATACAAATGGTCCTAAGCTTTGCAGTGACCTGAATGAAAAACCAAAACTTCAAACAGATCTTAGAGTTTTAAAAACTAGATGTGAACTCTACAGCTTGAGTGACTCTCACAAATATAGAAACAGACATAATCACCCAATTTGCTTTTCTGTCTGCCATATTTAAACCACCACCTACTATAGCTACAGAGTAGGGATGGCCAATTATTTCAACTGGAAAACTACTTAATGAGTTTTGGTGAGTTATCAAGGGCCATACACATAAAATCTTCCAGATGTTTCTTTATATATAACTTGTTAAAATGATGAGCCATATACTACATATCAACCATCTGCTAAACCATATTTTAATCTTATTTCCAAAAATATTTTTTATCTGGATTTATGTTTTTCTGAGTAGTGAATATAGATATGACTGCATAATAGCTCAAAATAAAGTCTTACTCTTTTGTATTGTGAAGTAGGGTATGAGGGTTGAAGGTGTGTGGGAGGATGATAGGAGGGGGTGGGCATGTGGTGTGTGTCAGGGGGGTCCACACATGTGTGTAGGGGGATGGAACACGCATGTCAGGGATGCCCACAGGTTAGGTCCTGGGAGCTGACCAGGGGTGGGGACAGGGAGGGAAAAAGGGCATGTGCAGCAGGGTTCACCCAGGTGCTGAAGTACAGATGCAAATGCAGACGTGGTCTGCCCCCTCCACCCAGCCACCTGGCCCGCAGCTGCTCCACATGGCGTTGAGCCTCATCTGCTCCCATCCAGGGTAGCCCGCACCCGCCAGACAGCACTGCCTCAGACTTGGCATAAAACTTCCTGGTGGGGCTGTTGCTGGAGCCACCCAGGTACTGCTCAGCTCCTCTTGCCTCCAGCAGCTCCTTCTTTTCCTGCCCCTGTTGCACTGCTCCAGGCAGAAGGTGCCCATCCAGGCAAGGGGAAAGCTGCAGCCAGGCAGCTCCTACTCCAGCATGCAGAGCTCCAGCTCCTAGCCACTTTCCACCCATTCTGCCCATCTGGTGCAAAAAGTAGCCACCTGTGAGAGGCTGAGTAGGTGGAAGAT